>NW_006399944.1:2164055-2170244 GCF_000299155.1 Elephantulus edwardii | reverse complement strand
TATGTCAATAGAGAACTGCCAGATGTGCAGGCTGAATTTAGAAGAGGTCGTGGTACTAGGGATATTATAGCTAATGTTAGATGGATCTTGGCAGAAAGCAAAGAATACCAGAAGAATGTCTATCTGTGCTTCATTGACTATGCAAAGGCTTTTGACTGTGTAAATCACAGCAAGCTGTAGCTGACTGAGAAGAATGGGAATCTCAGAACATTTAATTGTACTAAGGCAACACCTATACTTGGACCAAGAGACAGTCATCAGAACAGAGCAAGGAGACACTACATGGTTCAAAATCAAGAAGGGGGTTCATGAGGGATGTATTCTCTCTCCATACTGTTTCAATATGTATGCAGAATAGATCATCCAAGACACTGGGCTGTATGATGAGGAATGTGGATTGGTGGAAGAGTCATCAACAACCTGTGTTATGCAGATGACACAACCCTGCTTACTGAAACTGAGGAGGACCTGAAGCACTTACCTCCTATATGGATTGAAGCTCAACATAAAAAAAAACAACAAAACCAATCAACAACAACAAAGATTTTCACCACTGAGCCAACTGGCAGCATCAGTATGGAGGGTGAAGAGATTGAGATAGTTAACAGTTTTAGTTTACTTGGTTCCACAATCAACACTCTTGGTAACAGCAGCTAGGAAATCAAAGGATGAATTGCATTGGGAAAGTCAGCTGTGAGGGACCTCTCAAGAGTACTGACGAGCAATGACATCAGGCTGGAGACTAAGGTGCCCCTGATCTGGCCTATGGTCTTTGCAATTATGTGTTATTCATCAGAGATTTGGATAGTGAATAGGGTTGATAGAAAGAGAATTTATGCCTTTGAGCTGCGATGTTGGAGAAGAGTGTTGAATATACCATGGACTGCTAAGGAAACAAACAGTTTTGTCCTGGAGAAGGTGAAGCCAGAATGCTCTGTGGAGTCAAGGATTCTGAAGCTCTTTTGACATACTTTGGGCATGTTGTAAGGAGGGACTGTAAGAGGAACATCAAGTTTGGCAGAGGAGGGGCAGCACAGGAGAAGAAGACCTTCGATGAGATGGATCGGTTCTGTGACTGGAGCAGTGGGAATGAGTGCGTTTGAGACGGCCAGGGTGGCACAGGATAGAACCACGGTTAGGGCTTGCTATGAGTTGCAAGTGACTCGATGGCATATAACAACAACAACAACAACAACAACAAGATTGACCTAATTTAGGCCATAGTATTCTCAATTACCTGCTATAAATCAGAGGTCTTGACAATGAATAAGGATGACAGAAGAAGAATTGATGATTTTAGTTGTGGTACAGGAAAAGAGTACTGATTATCCCATGGACAGCCAAGAGAACAAACAGATACATCTTGGAGAGCGTGCTGCCAGAATACTCCTTGGAGGAAAAGATGGTGAAGCTTCATCTTTCTCACTTTGGACATGTATTTTGGCAAGGGTATTCATTGAGGAGGGACATTATGCTTGGAACGATGATGGGGTCAGCAGAGGTAAGGAAGACCCTAAATGAAATGGATTGACACAGCGACATCAGCAATGGACTTGAGTGTTTCAAAGATGGTGAGGATGGCAAAGGATAAGGCAAGGAGTTATACTTGACTTGAGGGCACCTAACAACAACAACATTAAATAGCAATAACTAACAGGAAGCAACTATCCAATTTCTTTTTTTGGGGTTGCTGGTGGATGTTAATTATGGAGATGCAAAACTTTTGGGTTAGCAGTATGACTCACTGCTGATGACATCACTTTACTCAATTATTTCCATTTATCTTTGAATTTGCTATTGGAATATCATTTGCTTTAAAACTGCCTTCTTTTTTTTTCTTTCCTTCTATTAATGTGAAAGCAACAGAAGTTTATTAAAGATAGTCACAGTCCAAATTGGGAAGATGATCAATTTCAGAGTGAAGATGGCTCCACCAGACAATGTGGAAGAACATGTTTTTGTATAGTTGATGCAAAAACGAAGATACAAAACCATAACTGCCTAAAATATAACTGGCAGAGTGAAAATCTAAGAGTGGAGATTTAATGGGGATTTAGTGGCTAACATATGTATGACTTACTTAATGGAGGATGGTTGTTGATTGTCTTTGAGTTGAGCACGACTCATAACGACCAATGAACAAAAGGCCTGAGGCCCCCCTACAACTATCAACATTTATCAAAGTTCATAGAGTTTCTGGAGACAGGTTGTTTTAGGAAGTGGGTGCCACTCCTGCTTATACTCTACAGTTCAATAGAGGATAGTCATAAAGTCACTCCCTCAAATATGCCTGTTTCTGGGGGGTTATTATAAAGACTTATCAATAGTGCAGTGCAATGCATCAAGATCATTAAGGTCTGGGCCATTGCATCCTGCATCTATCTAACCACAGAGGAAAGACCCTTTGGAATGAATTATGATATGCCAATACTTCTCCCAGAACTGACAGGATAAGTATCTCTGTTAGGGTGTATTATAGGTCGATACCAAGGTAGAACAACTACTGTTAGAAAAGACAGCTTAAAACTGGAACAATATAGGGTCACACAATTTGATGGGAAAACAAAGTACATAAATTTTAGGAACTTTGTATGTAAATCAGTATAAAAGGAAGAAAAAACTCCCCCCAAACAAAAACCAAACACAGATTCTGCAAAACATCTTTCTTGTCTCTTCCAAAATCCTCTGACATGTGTATTCTTTTTTTTTAAATTTTTATTGTATTATTTTTAAGTATACCGTCAAATCAGATCTGACTGGTACAGGAGGAGATTACCCCCTCCTTCTCCAGCAGAGCATCTGCTGGATTTGAACCGCATACCTCTGGGATTGCAGTGCAGTGTGACATGTGTATTCTTGATACCCTTTCCTCTTTGAATTTATTCATCATCCTGGCCAATTCTTCATCCAAAATCTGTCTCCTTGCTAAACAGTAAGTTCTTAGGAGATCAGAGGTATTTATTGTGTTCATTTCTGAATTATTGTTTCTAGTGGATACACCAGACTGTTTCATAACCCACCAGAATACTGTTTGAATGTGAATCATTTAGAGTTTAATTGAATTTCTTTGTACTTATTTTGTTGTCAAGTAAAGGAGGAAGATACTGGGAGTTTTTTCACCTTATGTTAAAGAGTAACTAATTACAGAAACATTTAATTATTTGGAATATTATACAATAGTGTTTCTTTCTACAGTTGTTGTTTTTAGGTGCCATCAAGTTGAACATGACTCCTAATGACCCTATAAACAACAATTTTGAAATGGTGGAGGCCTATTTTGACCGTAAGCATGCTCATAAGTTATAAACTTTCTGAAGTAATTCTCTACACAAGTATTTTATTTATCTTCATATCAGAACTTAGAATATTTGAACATTATATCTGTTACAAATCCAAGGAATAATTTCATTAATGGCTACTTAATGGCTAGCTCAATCTGAAGGAACTCTTAAATCTGCAAGCTAAACTCATAGTAAATGACTGGACTGATTTTAATAGCCAAAATAATTAACACTTTGGTGAATTCATTACCTGAATTCACAGTCTTATTATTATCTACATTTCTTGATTACAGCCTTAAAATTAAAAGTTATATACAGAAGAGAGAAAAATGTGTAGATTATGTTTTTCAAAGTGTGCTCAACAACTCCACTCAAATAAATTGACTTTATAGATCACGCTTCAGTGTTTAAGTGACATTTGCTTTGAGGGATATAAACTGGTAACTACCTCCATCTCCTCTGATGTGCAACTTTGTGGAATATTCTGATTAAAAGAATTTCCCACTTGCCATGCTTGTTTTATCTTAGTTGGAGTAACGTCATCCACAATTGAAGGCTAACTTTTGCTCCAATGTTTGGCAGCAGTACCTACAAATCTCTCTTAACAAAGCATCGGTTTTACAATGAACTTCATTGTTTAACCATCTTGCCAGAGTTGACTCTTTGGAGGAGAGGCTTGGATACAGAGCTCTTTGAATGAAAGAAGATAAAACATTCTTATTTGTTCCCCCTCTGTGGTATTTCCTCAACACCTGAGTGAGGTCTTTTTCATTAATTTTACAAGACTTGGGTATAATCTATTTAGCTTTCCTTAAAGAGGGACATCACATTTGGAAAAGTGAAGGATCAGCAAAAGAGAAGAAGACCTTCAACCAGACGGATTGACTCAGTGACTATAGCCATGGGCTTGAATATAAAGATGGTATAATATAGTATAATAATCTTGAGTTAGAGATTGTTAGACTGGCATAAGATAGGACATATTTCAGATCATTTCATACGTTGTTCATAGGGTTGCTATGTGTCATACCCAACTTGATGGCGTCTAACAACAACAACAACAACAACAATAACAACGAGAAGATCTAAAAATGATTTTTTTCCTATAGTCTAGCCAATTATCCAGTCTTCAGTATTCATGTTGCCTTGAATTCACAAATATAAGATAGTACTGTAAAAAGTGCTTTAGAAAGTACAACCAGAGTGCTTCTTAAAGGAAAGGATGGTGAAATATTGTCTCACTTATTTTAGCCAGGGTTTCAAGAGGAATTAGCCTCTGGAAAGAGATATTATGCTGGGAAAGGTAGAGAGTCTGAATCAGGTGCACCTTAGTCCTCAAACTAGCATTATTACTCCTCAATAATACTCCTCTCCTCAATAGGGAGAGGTCCCTATAGACTATAGATTTTCCTAGTCCACTTAGTCTCCTGATAGCCTGACTGCTGACACCAAATGTACTTATTGTGGATCCAAGTAAGATGAAGCTGTTGACAGTTTCAGTATTTTCTCCATCTATCATGATGTTGCCTATTGGTGTAGTGGTAAGAACTTTTATTTTCGGCATGTTACCAGGAAAGGCTATTCCTTGGAGAGAGATATATTCCATCCTTTCAGAATTGAATAAAGAAATTAAAAGACTGAGACAAATCACATTGTGCCTCTTTGATATACTATGACAAGGTGGTCTGACAGTGATTCTAACAATGGACTTGTGCATTGCAGAAAACTTGGGGATGGCATGGGATAGGACACAGTTCAGATATGTTATTCATAGCGATTGTTATGTGTTATAGTTAACTTGACAGCACATAATAATAATGGCTAAAGAAGAGGTATTCAGCTATTAAAAGACACAGAAGCTTCAAATTTATTTGGTTTAAATTTTTGGTTCTTGTGGGAAGGCAACCATCATGATTAAGTTTATATACTTCTGTGAAATCCAAAGGCATTTCCTAGAACTTGAGAATAGAGAGGAATATCCTCAAAAATGTGGTTTTAACTTCTCATTAAATCTTCACTCATCAGTTCACTGAAAATGGCCATTGCCTACTAATTCTGTAATGGAATCCTATTAAAGAGCTCATTAAAACCAAATGTGATATTATGTAAAGAGCCATTATGGATGAAGTCAGAGCAACAGCTCCAGGTTAAGAGGGTAAATGAAGTGGGAATGAGGTATTGGATTGGAGGAAATCACCTTTTAAAAAGTAATGCCTGAGCTCAGGCACAATGCAGAAAAATACTTTTCTTTCATCATTGTTATGCATGATACTATTATGAGTCTCATTTATCAACTGTGGTCACTTTATTCATATAGTATCTTTGAAAATATGTGTGTAGACAGATATTCTATAAAAGCTAAGCTAGTCTGTGAGATCTGCAAGTTTTTCAAAGAATTAGAAACAAAATATTTTATAGAGACAAAGTCTAGAAATTCCCCCTTTCCTAAATCTGGGGAAGAGGAGTGGAATGAAAAGGTGACATCATTTGGATGTAAATCACAATGTTTTACACTGAAGTCAGCTTATTTTTCAAGAGAGGCCCTTAAAAGAGGGGTAGTATGTAAGCTAAAAACCAAGTGTGTCTTGGAGGAAGTGCAAACAGGGTGGTCCTTAAAGACAAAGATGGTGAAATTTCATCTCACATATTTTGGGTGAAGGGTAAGAGAATGAGAAGGAGACCCTCAAAACACCATTTGACATACTGAGGCTTAGGACAGGATGGATGGACAAAGTGACCGTAACAAAGGGCTCCGTGTATGGGAGATCCTGTGGATAGTTGGATAAGTTGGGTAAGTTTATGATCCCTTGTTCATAAGGTTGCTATGAGTCATAGTTGACTTGACAGCTCCTAACAACTGTTGAGGCCTGGCAAACTTGTAAAGCAAGATTAGCCCTGTACCAAAAGA
>NW_006399944.1:2159618-2163955 GCF_000299155.1 Elephantulus edwardii | reverse complement strand
AGAAAAAACCGTGAGACATTCGTTCCGGCTGGCCGCACAGAGGAAGGGGTAGGCATCTGACAAGCTAGAGGAAAATACTACCTGATAAATGTATATTCTATCCTGAAATACAATGTTTTGAGTGATATTATCCATACACATACAAGGACGACTTATTAATATGGCTATTATTCAAATATATGCTCCTACATCTAGAGCCAAAGAGGAAGAAATTGAATATTTTACCAAATTTTGTGGTTCTAAATGGACCCAACACACAATGAAGATGCATTAGTGATGATTGGTGACTGGAATGCAGAAACAATGAAGATGAAATGGTACTCAGAAAACACACACTTGGTGACAGAAATGAGGCTGGATACAGAATGATTGAATTTTATATTTTCAATGATATGTTCATTGCAAATACCTTTTTATAAAAAACACCAATTTTGATTTATAAATGAACCTCATCTGATGTACTGCATAAGATTCAGATTGACTACATCTGTGGAAGGAATCATTGAAAAAAGCTCAGTATTCACAGTCAAAACTAGGCCAGGGGTGGACTGTGGGCCAGACTATCAATTACTCATGTACAAGTTTAAATTGAGGTCAAAGAAAATGAAAACAAGTCCACAAGAACCAAAATATGATCTTGAATCTATTCCATCTGAAATTCAAAATCATCTTAAGAATGGGTCTGAAGCATTGATATCCATGATCGAATACGAGATTCAGCTATGAGATGATATCAAAGATATCAATGAAGAGAGTAAAAGGTCATTGCAAAGACAGAGGAGAAAGAAAAAACTGAAATGGATGTCAGAAGGGACTCTAAAAATTGCACTGCAATGTTGAGAAGTCAAAGTAAAGAGAAAATATGCTGAAATAAAAGACCCGAGCAAAAGATTTCAAAGGTCAGCTCAAGATGATAAAGCAAAGTATTGTAATGGAATGTGCAGACAGCTAGAACTGTAGAATATAAAATGATGAACTTGCTCTTCATTTCCAAGCTGAGAGAACTGAAGAACAAATTTAAGCCTCGAGTCATAATATTGAAAGATGCTATACATAGAATATATTGCAATATGTTTAATAGCTCAGGAAGCATTAAAAACAGATGGAGGGAATACACAGAGTCACTATACCAAAAAATAATTCAATGACATTGAAAAAAAATTCAGGAAGTACCATATAAACAGGAGCCAATGACAATGAAAGAGGAAGTTGAAGCTGATGTGAAGGTATTGGAAAAAAAATAAGTCCCCAGGAATCGATACGATACCAATTGAATTGTTTCAATTAAGATATAGAGCCCTGCATGTGTTCACCAATCTGTACCAGGAAATTGCAGGACAGCTATATGGCCAATGAATTGGAAGAGGTCCATATTTGTTCCCATTCCCAAGAAGGGTGATCCAACGGAATGTCAAAACTATCCAACAATATCATTAATATCACAAACAAAATACTACTGAAGATAATGAAAAAGCTGCTAGAAAAGTACATAAGTAGGGAAATGCCAGGAATTCAAGCAGGATTTAGGAGAGGTTATGGCATTAGGGACGCTATGGTTGATGTCACATAGATTCTGGTTGAAAGTAAGGAATACCAGAAGAATGCCTATTTATGCTTTATTGACTGTGCAAAGGCATTTGTGTGGATTCTAACAAGTTATGGCTAACATTAAGACGAATAGGAATCCCAGACCACTTAATTGTGCTCACATGAAACTGATATTTAGACCAAGGTGCTGTTGTACAGAGCAAGGAAACACCATTTTTTATATTATTATGTGTCATTCAGTGTAACTCATATGTAAAACAGCTCTGAAGCCTGGTTTGTTTTTTGGTTTTTTTTGTTTTGCTTTTTTTGGTGGTCTTCTCTCCAGCACCACAACTCAAAGACATCAATTCTTCTTCTGTTATCTGTAGTCATTGTCCAGCTCTCTGACCATGACATGGATCAGACGCATTCTAGTCTCTAGACTGACATTGCTGCTTCTCAGTACTCTGGTGAGTTCCCAGACAGTAGATTTTTTTTCCAGTGCAATTTGTCTTTTGATTTCCTGACTTCTAGTTCCAGGAGTGTTGATTGTAGAGCCAAGCAAGATATAATTGTTAACAATTTCAATCTTTTCACCATATATCATAATGCTACCTACCAGTTAACCCAGTGGTGAGAATTTTTGTCTTCTTGATGTTGAGTTTCAACACATATTTATAGTCTTTGATCTTCTCCAGCAAGTGCTTCAGGTCCTCCTCGGTTTCTGCAAGCAAGGTGGTGTCGTATCATCTGCATAAGGTAGGTTGTTGATGAGTCTTCTTCAAATCCTGATGCTATATTCCTCCTCATAAAGCCCAACCTCATGAATGATACATTCTGTATATAGGTCGAAAAAGGTATGGAAACACTATGGTTTAAAATTAAGAAGGGAGTATGTTTGGTTTGCATTCTTTCTCTACACCTATATAATCTGTATGTTGAGCAAATTATTCAAGAAGTTGGACTCTATGAAGAATTGTCATCAATATTGAAGGAAGACTTATCAATAACCTATGTTATGCGACACATCTTTGCTTGCTGAATATGAAAACTTGAAGGACTTGTTGCAGAAGATCAAGGAATGTAGCCTTCAATATGAATTGTACCTTAGTGTCAAGAAAACAAAAATTCTTACCACTGGATAGGCAACATTATCATAGATGGAGAAAAGATTGAAACTCAACAACTTTACCTTACTTGAATCCACAATCAAAACCCTTGGTAGCAGCCAGAAAATCAGAACACCTACTGCACTTGGAAAGTCTGCAGTTAGGGACCTCTCCAAAATATTGAGGATTAATGATGTTAATTTCAGGACTAAGGTATGTCTAATTCAGGCCATGGGCTTTCTGATCACTTGTTAGGCATCTGAGAGTGGGACAGTGAATAAAGATGACAGAAGAAGAATTGACACCTTTGAGTTGTGGTTTTGGAGAATGGAACATTCTGTGGGCTGCCAAGAAGAACAAATTTGTCTTGGAGAAAGTGAAGCCAGAGTGCTTTATGGAGGCAAAGATGATAAAGCTTCTTCTCACGTTCTTTAGCCACGTCACTAGGAGGGACTATTCCTTGGAGAGGGACATGATGCTCAGAAAGGCAGAGAGTCAGCAAAGAAGAGGAAGACCCTCAACCGGGTAGACAGACAGTGACTGCTGCAGTGTGTCAGGAAATGTGAGGATGTCACAGGATAGGACAGGGTTCAAATCTGTTGCTCATAGGATTGCTGTGGGTTGTATTCAGTTTGATGGCACCTAACAAGAACAATAACAATTGAATAATCTCTGGATATTTTAGGCATTGTTTAATTTACCCTGTTACAGATTGCTAGGAGTTCTCAGCATGGGTTACTCATTGGAATTACTTGGGGAACTTTGAAAAGTATTGATGGCTGGATTTCACATTCTGACAGTCTGATTAATTGTACTTGTTTAAGATCTGACAGAATTTTAAAAGCAACTGAAGTGATTATAAAGTACAATTAAGAAGGCAAACCACTATCTAAAGATACTGATTAAGCACCTTGGCAATGGAGGCTCAAGATTATGTGTTTAAAATATTTTCCTCAGGTGAGTCACGTTATCAGCCAGAATGAGAAACTTTAGAATCTTTTCATTTAAAAAGACTTTTATAATCTTTTATCTTTGGTTTCCAATATAATTTTTATGCTGACAATTCTCTTTCTAGATGTGTCTTTTCTTGAGGCTTTCATCATGATTCAGGAATATCTGGATACATTTCCAGATGGGTGTTTTACAAGCATCTCATCTAATTAAATCTCTCCCCTTCTGTGCTAATTTTTTCACAATATTTTTGGGGCACAATCATAAAGTGATACAACAATTGGTTCAGTCACTTGATGCAGAAATGTGGGAGGTAGCACAACTCTCCTTTAAGCTTCACCTCTTCTATCCCATCAACCACTAAGTCTTTTTGGTTCTAGCTCCTAGACATCTTTGTACAGTTAACTTCTCAGTGTGATTATTGCCTTTCTTTTGTCTACCACTCTTTCCTCAGTTAACAAGACCTCCTGGAGGGCCCTTGTATTTAAGGTGAGCCCCTTTTCTCCATCTTGGAGACTGGGTGACATGGCTTGACTCTGTAAGATGGGCACTTTTGTTTTGGTTGAGGGTGGTGTGGAATGTTTGGTTGGTTATTTATTTAAGCCTCTTGTTGACATACTAGGTATCGGCAAAATGAAATGGCTTGGCATGGGACATTTTGAATCAGATGATCATATGATTTACTATGCTGGGGACGAAAAGGTGAGAAAAAATGGGGTTGGTTTCATAATTAAAAAAGTCATTTCTAGA
>NW_006399944.1:2132228-2147353 GCF_000299155.1 Elephantulus edwardii | reverse complement strand
AGCTTGGTTTAATCCTCTCCAAGATGAATCTGTTTGTTTTCCTGGCAGTCCATGGTACATTTAGTACCCTTCTCCAGCACCACAGCTCTGCACTCAAGGAAGTAGGATGTTAAACAAGTAAGCCATATTGTAGCCATTTTATGCAAGTAGCCATTTTGTGTCAGGTTCCAACGTGGAGATGTTTGAAGGGGAGCAAAAACAAGTTTAACTGTTCCTTGAACCCCAAGGCCAAGCAAGGATGTACAGCATGGTATGTCCCTCCCTAATGACTCTGTTCAGATGGCCTTGCTTGTTGCTGATGATAAAGCAAGCAATCTTGCAGGTGGCGGGGATATCAAAACAAATTTATTGTCAGCCTTGAGGCTGAGCTGTTTTTCTGTTCACTGCAAAAAAAGAATATAACACAGGAGTTCAAGAATAAGCTTTACTATTCGCCATCAGCAGTAGCTTCTCTGTGTCTTCATTTTTAATCCAAATCCCTTCTCTCAGTGGAACTGTTCGATGTAAAGAGGCTGGACGCCATTAAACAATAAAGACAACATCGAGTTGGGCTGAGAATGGGCCAACTTTCAGGTATTTGTGGAAAGAGAGAAGCTAAACCAATGCTTAGTTAAGAGGAAATTCATTTCTGATTGGTCAGATGGGTTAAACAGCTCAGTTAAGCATGCCTGAGGGTGCATGGAAATGAGAATTGAGAGGGTCTGTATCTGACCTTTTCTCAGAATTAGACAAAGGAGTATTTGTGGATCTTATTTAAGAGACCTCTGGGGGACTAAAAAGTTGCTTTTCTAACCCACAAACTGTGCATTTCTCTAGCAGTTTGAATCTACCAGTGGCTCAGAGAAAAACGGACCATCTCCTCCCATGCTATTTCAGTCTGAGAAACAGGCAGGAGGATTAGCTATGAGTCAGAATGAATTTGACAGCAATAGTTAAGTCCTGTTGCGGCTTCTGCATACTGACCTTTAGGCCTCTGTCCCTTGGGATCTTTTCATGGCTGATATTTGTCTGCATTCAGATGGTGAAAAACTTCATCAGGAGGTCAGAGGGCAGAGGAGACATCTCTTCTTTGATGCCTCCTCTCTGGTGATGTCCTTCCACACTACATGCCCTGCTGAGTGGCTGCCCCTACTCAGTTATAGCTTTTTACTAGTGCTCTCACAGCAATGACACTTTCAAATCCTCTTCAGTGCTAGAAGTAGAAATGACTTCCCACTAGCAACTTACTAGTTGCTAGTTTTGGAAAACATCCTCGTTCTTTGTTTATTTTTAAAGTTATTTATAATCTATATCTTTAAAATCTTTTAACTTCTTCCATTTTGGAGAAATTTCTTCTCTAATCACTGAGGCAAGACACTAAAAAAAGGAATACAAGATAGATTGGCATTAGAAATAGATGCCTGATAACTAGCTTAACTTTTTTTTATTTCAGGGAGTTGGGGGTGCCTTAGCTTTTCTGTGCCTCTTTCTCACCTGATTTTAAAAGGGTAGGCTTTATTTTTTTTTTAAGTCACTGTTTTTAAGTTTAACACCATAAATATCTAAAAGGAAAAAGTGTCTGGTTAGACCAGCTGAAAAGCCTGTTGTTTTTAGATAGATAAAACAGATACAAACATAAACAGACTGAGTTGGAAACCTGTTCAGGAAAGTTTTATCTTTGTAAGGGAAGATTATCAAGAGAGAAATCTTTCAAGCCACAAGTAATTTAAGGCTTGATTTTCTCTGGATGAGAAAAACTGGTACAATGTCACAAAAGTTAGGGAGAATTGGGATTATAAGAAATTCATGTGGGAGAAGGTAATATTTTTTCTTAATTTAAAAATACTAAAAATAAGGATAGTGGTAAGAAGCTGTGCTACAATCCCAAAAGGTATGCAGTTCAAATCCACCTAGCTGTTCCACAGGAGAAAGTTGGGCAATCTCCTCCTGTACAATTAACTGCCTCTGAAAACCTACTAGAGGGTCTATGGGTCAATTTTGAGTTGATGATGCACAACAATAACAGCAACAACAAAAACTAGATATTGGAGTTTTGTCACCATTACCAAATAACAACTGCTGAGATTAGCAGCCTGAATATCTTAGTGTCTCTCTAGACTTCAACTCTAGGATGTTCTATGTGTATTTCAAAGTCAAGTGTAATTTAGTTCTCAATCCCCCACTCCAGTCCTCATCCCATTGTTAGGTTTTCTGAAGTTTTACTTTGCCATCCTTAAGAATCTTATTCAAAAGCAACAAACTCTTCTTGCTATTATTTCCTCAGGACCCATAAACACAAAATGATTTGAATTGTTGAAATAACCACTACCTTATATTGAAAAAGCCGATGAACTTTAAAGAAGATCAGACCTATTAATTAGGTTTATAGAGTTTTGCTTCACTGGAGAAATCTGATGCTATTAGAAATTTTCATAAGTTTCATAATATGTGGAAATGGATGAGAATAAAGTGGTAAAATAAGTTGTTATTGTTGTTAAGTGCGGTTGAGTCATAGGCGACTCATAGTGACCCTTTGAAAGACTTGAACACTGTATAATTTTGTTTCTCCAAGTTCATAGGGTTGCAGAGGCAAGCTATTTCTGAAGTGCATGCTACTCCTGCTTTAAAGCTTGTTTTAATCAAGGAACCCCACCAAACACTGTGCACCATGGGTGACCAATATCACATCTGGCACATCAGGGTCACAGTGTTCAGCATCACAGCAACCATGAGTTAGCTCTGTACAGGAATGCACAGACCAGTGCTATGCCACCTAGGAAAATGTTTAGCCAAAAACAATTAAAACCAGGCCTGAAGGCCGCAGATTAAAATCACCCACCTTTGGCTTGGTAGCATCACTTCCTGTCCATTAGGCCAACTGAGCTCTCTCTATGTTGTTGTTAAATGCCTTCAAGTCGTAGGCGAATAGGTAGAGAAAACAAATGAAACTGGTGAGATGGGAAATATGTATGTTCACACACTGTGGTGTCATGGTCTTCTTGTTCAAAATGGCTTTCTTAGTCATCAACTTTGGCTTTTACTATATAGCTAGGTGGAACTATGGAATGTTGTTGTTGTTACGTGCCATTGAGTTGCCTGTGACCCATAGTGACCATATGTACAGTAAGCTCAAAAGCCTTCCCTGTCCTGAGCCAGTTTCACTGATTCTGACACACTTAACTCCATTTCCCCAGTTACCATATAATAAGACATGAAAAACCAACTTGGGATTCGTCAGTTTTTCCATCTCCTTGGATTTACATTGGGGAAATTTGGCCACAGAAGATTGGGAATCTTACTACCAGCAAGGAAGAAGAAGCAGATCACACAGTGACAGATACATCTTTCAAGGCCAGAGATTCCTGCCCCAGTCAGACTGGAATCTGCATGAGGGTAGTAGCAACCACATCAGAGAATCAGAGACCAACATGAACAAGAGGCAAGAGTCTTGCTTGAGGACTAGGTAGTGAAGATGCTATAATTGGCAGGACTAAGAGAGCTTTGGGACATTAGTCTAAACAATCATGTCTAAAGGCTTCTGAGCATGCTTCAAATTGCCCTTACTGAAGCATTGTATCTTGTTGCCAACCTGAACTATAACCTCTAACCAAGTTGCTCTCTGGAGGCAAAGATTTTGAAGCTTTGTCTAACATACTTTGGGTATGTTGCCAGGAGGGACCAGTCCTTGGAGAAGGATATCATGCTTGGGAGGGTCGAGGGACAGCATAGGAGAGGAAGATCCTGGGTGAGATTGACAGACACAGTGACTGGGGTAATAGAGACAGATGTGTTAGAGACTCTGAGATTGGCTCAGGACAGGACAGGGTGCATACTGTACATAGGGTCACTATGAGTTGCAAGTGACTCGACAGCACCTAGCAATAACAACAAAAACCTCCCTTATACACCTCCTAACTATAAGTCTGGTTCTGTGAGGTCTGTGTAGGTTTTAGAAAGACTTTTGGACCCAGTAGTATTTGTGTTGGAATTAGTATTAGTAGGTGCAACAGTCTGAAAACCATGTCTAACCTTTTAAAAGCTGGTTATGTAATTTGGTTCTAAAGAAGACAGTTTCTCTTTGTGAAATTGAGGTCAATCCCCATGCTGCTCACACTCTTTACACACACACACACACACACACACACACACACACACACACTCATGCCTAACTTAACAACAGTAAGAGGAATGAAAACTATATTAACTTGACTATGTGTTGAAGAAAGGACTACTGTTCTAGTGACATTTTGAGCAATTTTTGCATTAAATACTTAATTTGTAATTGACAGCCTCAAAAGAAAGGTGATGATGTTTTGCAAATGTATATTTGTATGAGATTGGATGAAGGCACTGATAGGTAGACTCAAAGATAGTTGTTGGTTTCCCCAAGATAATTTTTTGTGCGTTTTTGAAAGCTATGGTATCGTAACTAAAGATAGAAGGTGACCATACTAATAGGGCAAGGGTTACATCCAGCTTATCCAATTAGCACAGTGTTAATTCAGAGCTGCTGTACATAAGGTTACTATGGTTGGCAGGTGACTCGATGGCAGCTCTGAACCCTTCCCTGTCCTGAGCCAGTCTATCTAATTCTGACACACCAACCCCCCATTGCCACAAGTATTGTATCACTCCATCTCATTGGGATCTCCCTCTTCTGCACTGTGCCTCCACTCTTTCAAGCATGATGTCCTTCTCCAAGGACCAGTCTCTCCTCCTGGCCACGTATCCAAAGTATGTGAGACGGAGCTTCAAAATCCTAACTTCCAAGGAGAAACTTTGTTTCACCCCCTCCGAGACAGAACTATTTGTTTTCTTGGCAGTCCACGGTATGTTCAAGACTCTTCTACAGCACCACAATTCGAAAGCATCCATTCTTTTTCTGTCACCTTTAGTCATTGTTCAGTTCTCTGATGTGCAAGTACTTGTGAAGATCATGGCCTGAATTAAGTTCACCTTAGTCTCCAGACTGACATAATTGCTTTTCAGCATTCTGGAGAGGTCCCTAAGAGCAGATTTTCCCAATGCAGTTAATCTTTTGATTTTCTTACTGCTGGTGCCAAGAGCCTTGAGTGCGGAGCTGAGGGATTTGCTTGTAAAATTTTAACGTGTTTATCCATCTATTTATTTGTATAACATTAGTAAGTCAGATGACAAGTAACTCTTTCTCATTATGCATTCCCTTGTTTTTTTTTTTTCCTTGTTGTGATTGAGTTTATTTGTTTTTAAACTTTTAAGGTACATTTTAATTTCTTAGCCATGTCTAACTAAATGGAACAACAATACTAGGGCCTCTCAGTGGTACAAATCTCAATGGTGGTGTTACATTGTTTTTAAGAATCTTCTCTTGATCCTCATTCTCATTTTTCACTAGGACAATATAGATGGAGATGAACAGTACTCCCCTGAGAACACAGCTGTGTTCACTGTTCAAATGGGCAAATCATTCTTCTAAATCAGTCTTCTCTTCAAAGGAGGAAAACAAAAAAAGGATAAAGACATTTCCTTCCTGTCTCAGGCACAGCATATACTCATTGGAGAATGTAGCAAAATGCGCAGCTGGATTACTTTTAAAAAAAAATTTATATTGAATTACTTAAAAATGGATTACTTCCTTAGGGTTTTTTTTTTTAGATTTTTCTGAAAAATTAGAATCTCTCTGAAAAATGAAGAAACAAAACGATTTGATGGGTGGAGGGAGAGGTGGGTAAAGGAAAGGAGAATGATCCATGTGAAAAACAAAGCATATGAATTTTGTAAGTAAACCAGTATAAAATAAAATTTAAAAAAAGCTTTTCAATGTATACTAAGAGAAACCCATATTACACACTTGTGTAATTACTGAACTGTTGTGTGTGTGTGTATGTAGACATTCCAAAGGGAGCTTAGCGGCAAGAAGCCTGCACTGCAATCTCAAAGACAGTTGGCGCAGTTCCAGGTCACCACCTGCTCCGTGGGAAAAGGACAGGCGAGAGCCTCCTCTGGTGCCATGAACTGCCTCTGACTATCCGCTGGAGGATCAGTTCTGGGTCGATTCTGACTCCACGGCACAGAACAACAACATTCAAATATTGAAAGATGATTCAAAGACTTCTTTTGGGAATTGAGTGAGTTTTTTTTTAAAGAAAATTTTTATTTTATACTGGTATACTTACAAAGTTCGTATACATTGTTTCCCATTTCCTTTACTTCTGTCTCTCCCTACCTATCAAATCGTGTGACCCTGTGTCTACCCTCTACCCATCCTCCTACCCTTCCTCATACATACTTTGCCAGTTATCTATTGCTACAACGGGCTTATACAATATGTCTTTATGGGACTGAGTTAGTTCACTTAGCATAATGCTTCCAAATTGTGGATAAACGGTGTTTCAGTATGAAGACTAAACCACTTAAGTATGGTTTCTGTGAGATTTCTACAGCCTTTGTTGTTTTTAGGTGCCATAGGTTTAATTATGACTCATAGCTGACCCTATGGAGCTCTACTGGCTTGGTGCTAAGGAGTTATTCTGTTAACCTAAAAGTCTGCAATTTGAATCCACCAGCTGCTTCATAGGAGAAAACTGGACTATCTCCTCCTATATGATTTATTGTCTCTGAAAATCCGCTGGAGAGTCAGCTATGAGTTTTTTCTGACTCAACGTAAATAACAACATTAACAGCAACAACAATGCAACCCTATGGACAGCAGATTGGAACTTTATCCTGAGCCATTGTGATGATCTTTGTTATGATCTCAAGCCCATTGTTGCAGTTATTGTCTGCAGTATAGGCCAGTTTTGTTTTGTTTTTCTTCTTGTGTCTGCTTGATAGTGAAGACAGGAAATTGGTTTACAATTGCTTTACAATGCAATTTATTAATAATATTGAGTCATCTATTTTAACAGGAAATAATCCCTCTTAAAAGTGTTTTTATTACTAATTTATGCAAGTTACCTCTTTTGCAAACTAATGAGTAAGACCATATCTGCTTTTGACAAGTTCTTATACCACAGGATCATGTTTTAGAAAACACAAAAATAATACCATTTGAAGCACAATTCAAATAATCAGTTTGCTATAATAGTAACCTATTCATCAGTGCAAATTTCCAGAGAATTCTCAAGTATAATATTTCTTTCTGGTCTATGTGTAAACAAATTGTTTCTTTAAAAAAATCAGGCCTTCATCCATCTTATCACATTGTTTCCTTTCATTGTCAAATTTATGGATAATTGAATCCTTTGTATTAGTTCACCAACTACTTAATTCCCAATTCCCTGGAATATGTTTTGTATTTCTTTGGCTCTTGGCAAGGTCACTGATTAACACTAAACACAAAGGCTAGTCTTTTTAATGTGCTTTTTTCTTTAATGTTTGTGGCATATTATACTTTTGACTTCTCCTTCCTGAAATACTTCCCTAGTTCCAAGTGCTGTTACCAGTTCTGTTATTCTGTTATTCCAGTTCTGTTACCCTAATTGTTGCTTTTCTGGGGGTTCAGTTCTACTCTCCTTTGTCTTCTAAAATCTGATACACTATTAAAGTTTTCAAATGCTTTTGCTTGTCCATTTTTTCTTCTTCTGGTTGAAGGATCTCCATTTTAATTTAGAATAACTTATTCTCATCTTATGTGGGCTAGGGGATGCTGACCTACTTTTTGACCCAGAACCTGGGCCAGGGCTATCTAGTCAACACATTGCATCCCCATGAATGCTCTCACCCACGGTGATTAGTTGTGGAATGGTTATGGAATCTTGCTTGAACAGATGAATGTTAGCTCCATTAAATTTGCTATAACATTTGGTGAAGAGAAGCTTATTTGTATCTAGAAATATTGAAGATAAAAAAAATGTGTATCTTGAGCTCTCTAAAATAAATGATAAAGACATCCCTCTAAGGAGAGGGAATCATGATGAATGTTGGAAAATAAATCAATCAATAAATGCATATGTGTGCTAGAACAGGTGAGAAAGGCTAGGTTCAGTATAAAATATCTCAAAAAAGATTACGACAGGCTAAGTTCTCAACCTAAAGACTTTAAGCCATGATCTTTTTCATCACCTGTTGTGCATCTGGGAACTGGACATAGAATAAGAATGACAGAAGGAAGATTGATGGCTTTGAAGTGCAGTGTTGGGGAAGAGTACTGAGTGTCCTATGGATTGTCTTGGAGAAGATGCAGCCAAAGTGCTCCCTAGAGGAAAGGATGGTGAAGCTTCCATCGCACTTATTTTGGGGCTGTTGTTAGTAAGGAGTATTTCTTAGAAAGGGACATCTTACTTGGAAATGTAAAAGGCCAGTGAAAAAGGGGAAGATACTCAATGAAATGGACTGATACAGCAACTGCAGCAATGAGATCAAATCTATCAGAGATGATAATGATGGCAGAGGATCAGATAGGGTTTGGATCTGCTGTTAATAGAGTCACTATGAGTTATATTTGACTCAATGACACTTACCAACAACAAGTTTCCACATTTCAGAGCTCTGGCAGACTAGTGGTAAGGAATTGCACTACCAACACAAAAGGAATGTGGTTTAAATCCACCAGCTGCTCTGAGGAAGACAGATGGGCAATCTTCCACATGATTAACTACCTCTGAAAACAGGATGGAGGGTCAGCGATGCATCAGTTCCATTTTAACAGCGCATAACATGTTCCACGTTAGAGCCTAAAACATAGTGTGTATTATTAGCAAAAACTGCCATTTGCCTCCATTCTTGATGCCATCTTAAAAACTCTTGTTTTTACCTGAAAATTTCTCAAGGACACACTGACATCTCTTTTAAGGAAGTTTCTGTAATATCCACACAAAAGTTTAAGATTAGAAGAGAACTAGACTCCTTTTGAACAATAAATCTCTTATTTAAAGAACCATTTTCTGTTACACTTACACTTATTTTACACTTTTACCTTAACACTTATCCCACAGCTGCTAGAACAACATTTTCTTTTCTGACTCACAGATAACCAGTATTAATAGAAAATCTTGCTGAAGTTTTCACTTTTTTTGGTAACCAAAAAAATTTTCTCTCTCTTTTTAAATTTTATACTAGTTTATTTACAAATTTCTAATACATTGCTTTAGAGAACAGGTTCTTTCAGCAGGAATTTGCTTGCATGTGATATTAGTGGTATTGTTGAATAATTTCCACACTGTATCAGGTCCCCATTTTTTGGATAGGAATACATATTTGGTCTTTTCCGGTCAGTTGGCCAGATAGTTGTCCTCCAGATTTCTTGACACAACCTGGTAAGCAAATCCATGGCATCGTCTGTTTGTCGAAATATGTCAATTGGTAGTCAATTAATTCCTGGGGCCTTGTTTTTTGCCAATTTCTTTAGAGTTGCTTAAATTTCCTCCTTCATTACCATTACCTCTTGAAAATATTTAGATTCATGAAATTCTTCTGTGTCAGCCAATTCTTTTTGGTATGGTGACTCACTCTGCGTACTCCTCCCATCTTCTTTTAATGCTTCCTAGATCAGTCAGTATTCTGCCCACAGTGTTTTTAAGTATTTCAACTCAAGGCTTGAATTTGTTCTTTAGTTCCTTCAGCTTAAGGAATACTGAGTGAGTTTGGCATTTTTTATTTTCTGACTTCTTCCCAAAACTGGTATATTAAATTTGAACTTAGAGCTTTCTAAACTCTGTAACAGTGTGAGAGACCAGCAGCAGTATGAGGCACAAGGCATCACAGAAGTAACTTGAGGCTTGAGCCAGCATATATCTAGGATTGGCTGGGGAAAGGAGGTTCTGTATGGGGTAGGTAGGAGTGCAAGGGAATGCTAATGGAGAAGGGAAAATGACTGGACAAGACACACGTGCCAGAAGAGAGGGTGACACTGAAGTCATTTGTTACTTTTTTAATAAGAAAGTATCTTTCATTCGTTCCTTTCAGTATAATGCTTGTTTGTCAGATATTATTCTAAAGCTGAGTGTCCAAATTAAGACAGACTAGGAAGAAGGATTAGCCATCTACTTCTGAAATAACAGGCCTTCAAAACCCCTATGTACAATAGAGCACACTTAGAACAGACTAGCAGATATGGTGCCTGAGGCTGAGCCCCTGAATTTGGAAATAATAGATTATGAATAGTAATAATGTTTTGATTCATGTCACCAAGTAGCATTGGTTTGTTATTATTAACTGTTGTATATACTTTGAATTTAAGAGGCTTTATGGGAATTGGTTCATAATTTTAGAGTGAATATTCATAGACTTAAGATGCCTGGAAGTGTAGTGACATACTCTTTCACAGTCATGAGTCCTGTATTTCAGTTGTGATTACTCTAGAAATAGTTGAACTCGGAGAATAAATTCCAGGCTCTTCATACAGTGCTGCTGATGTCACATCCAGAAAAATGAACATGGACACAGGGAGAGATTACTGATGCAAGTGGAGGCTGTCATAGTTCTTTTATTTACATGTAGCAAACACTGCAATCTTGACTTGATGGAAACCAGCAATCTTTGATACATGTTCACACAGCCTGTGATAGCCGTCAGGACATTGATCCTCCTTACTTCATATCTCTCTCCCACTAGTTTTCTTGCTAAGACTGCTGTAATTATAACAGAAGAAATGGAGTTATAGTTTTATATGGATTCTGAAAATATATATGCCTATTATAATGTACTTGGTCTTTAAAAAATAACTATAAAATGCCAAGCCTAAAACTGATAACATTTTTGTTCTTGAGAAGCAAGCATTCTCCAGAAAGGAATGAATCCTTATCCTATGACATCACTGGTAAAAACATGTCTATGCAGCTTGGTCTGTCATCTGAAGAAGATATATCTCTTCCATGTACTGTACCAAAAGATACTGGTTGTTTTCTTAATTTTAAACCATCATCAGCCAAGCATGCTACATGCATTAAATTATAAGACCAGATAGTGTTCTGGGCATCTTCCAATTATTTGTTCCTTCAAATAACTTTTCTACTTCCCGCCATGCCCACCTCCCCTCCCCAAACTCCTCCAGCTCTGTGGCAAGCTGAATAATCTTTTCTGATTTTGTCAATGATTTCCTTTAGTTATTTCAGCTTATAAATTTGATTTGGTCAATCTGGCAGCACCAATAGAACATAAGGAAGAAAGATTCTCCACTCCTTATTTATGGATTCTCCACTGACTGATTGTATTTCTCATCTGAAGTTCATAGCTCCCATTAGATAGTTTCTCTCTATTTGTTGTTATTGTTGTTAGGTGCCATAGAGTCGAGTAGCACTCAGAGCCACCTTATGAACAAGATCTGATTCTAGTTCTGTCCTGCACAATCCTCATATTTCCTGATACACAAGAGCCCATTGTAGCAGTCACCATGTCAATTTACCTGGTTGAGGGTCTTCCTCTGCTTCTCTGACTCCCACTTCCCAATATCATGTCCCTCTCCAAGGAATAGCACCTTGTAGCAATATGTCTGTCCAAAGTATGTGAGTTGAAGCCTCATCATTTTTGCCTCCAAAGAGCACTCTGGTTACATCCTCTCCAAGACATATCTGTTCATTCTCTTGACCATCAATGGGATGTTTAGTGCTCTTCTCCAACACTACAGCTCAAAGGCATCAATTCTTTTTCTTGCTACAAATATTCTCTAATAATGTGAGTACTCTCTTGGTGAAATAAATCTCTCTTCTTCTCACTTTAGGCTTTACAATGCTAACTAGAATAAATGGTTTTGAGGTCTTCATTACCCCTTGCAGTTTCCTTACACCCTGTCCTGCAAAACCCAATTACTCTGCAGTCAATTTGGACTCATGGCAACCTCTGTCTGAGTAGAACTGAACTCTGTAGGATTTTCAGTGGCTGATTTGTTTGAGATTGCCATCTGTTTCCTGGTGAGATGGATCATGGCAACAAGTCTCTTTCCAATCTTTATGTCTCTGATGCAATGCCATATTACTTACTGGCTTCAGAAGACTAAATTAAATTAATCAGAAAATCCCTGTGGGTAATAAAAAAGCTGGAAACTCAACTTTGCATTCCCAGTAGGCACTTTCTTTTGTGTATCTACAAAGTAAACGGAGTACAAACTTGTTAAAGCTCTTTGTTCCCAAAGTCTGTTTTGTATGTTTTGGGGGTTTTCTTAATCCATGACTACAGATTAAAGCATCTTGATGTTATTTTTGACCCTCATGTAAGAAGCATGATGAATTTATCGTCTTAAAGAATTAAAAGATGAAGAGTCACACAATTCTTTGTGTGAAAAATCTAGGTCAGGTCTGGGGAGGCTTTAGCAGGGATAATGACTGTGTGAAAACATAAAAACTCAATCACAGTGAAATGTTCCTTTGCATTTTACCATACCATGGAAATATAACTCAGAGGCTCATTGTGTACCACATATTGGATTTCCCAGGGACCCCTGCCCTGCATTCTGCTCTTCTGGGATTTGAGATATCTCTAACCACTGATTCATAATGATTCCACGGACGATAGAATGAAACATCACCGATCCTGCACCATCTTCATGTTACTGAGATGTTCACATCTATTTTTTTTAATAACCATATTGGACAATATTATGATCCAGAGAGTTTTTGTCAGCTCCTTTTTGTCACCATGTTTTTCTTCCTAGTCTGTGTTAGTTTGGAAGCTACACTGAAAGTGGCCTAGAATGCATGACCCTGTTGATATTTGAATTAACAAAAGTAAAACTTCCAGTATCTTTGCAACATACAAGCTACAACAGTATGACAAATTGAGAAGGGGGTGCTGGATCACAGTTAATGGTCTGTAAATATCTGCTGTTGATTTGCTCCCAGGAGTTGATATACTTCCAGTGTCTGTGGCAATGATGTGCAGGTTCAAGGTTTGTTGACACCTTGTATTCTCAGTAGTTCAAATACTATATGTGATTGTTGTTGTTGTTATGCGCCATCGAGTCACTTGTGACTCATAGCGACCCTATGTACAAGAGCTCTAAATGCTGTTCAATCCTGTGCCAACCTAGCAATCTCAAATACACTATTCCCACCACTCCAGTCACAGAATCGATCCAACTCATCGAAGGTCTTCCTCTCCTTTGGCGCCCCTCCACTCTGCCAAACATGATGTCCCTCTCCAAGGACCAGTCCCTCCTTACAACATGCCCAAAGTATGTCAGATGAAGCTTCAGAATCCTTGACTGCAAGGAGCATTCCGGCTTCACCTTCTCCAGGACAAACCTGTTTGTTCTCCTAACAATCCATGGTATATTCAACACTCTTCTCGAGCACCAAAGCTCAAAGGCATCAATTCTCTTTCTAGCAACCCTATTCACTGTCCAGCTCTCTGATGCATAGCATGTAATTGTGAAGACTATAGCCCGGATCAGGTGCACCTTAGTCTCCAGTCTGACATTGTTGCTCTTCAGTAATCTTGAGAGGTCCCTCATAGATGACTTTCCCAATGCAATTCGTCTCTTGGTTTCCTGGCTGCTGTTACCAAGAGTATTAATTGTGGAGCCAAGTAAACTAAAACTGTTAACTATCTCAATTTCTTCTTCACCATCCATACTGATGCTGCCAATTGGCCCAGTGGTGAGAATCTTTGTTTTCTTGATGTTGCGCTTCAGTCCATATAGGAGGCTGCAGTCCTTGACCTTCTGCAGCAAACACTTCAGGTCGTCCTCAGTTTCAGCAAGCAGGGTTGTGTCATCTGCATAACGCAGGTTGTTGATGATTCTTCCACCAATCCTGATGCCACATTCCTCTTTGAGCCAAGGGTCTCGGATGATCTGTTCTTCATACAGATTGAAAAGGTATGGAGACAGAATACATCCCTCACGAACCCCCTTCTTGATTTTGAACCATGTAGTGTCTCCTTGCTCTGTTCTGATGACTGCCTCTTGGTCCAAGTATAGGTTTCACATTAGCACAATCAAATGATCTGGGATTCTCATTTTTCAGAGTCAGCCATAGCTTGCTGTGATCCACACAGTCAAAAGCCTTTGTATAGTCAATGAAGCACAGATAGACATTCTTCTGGTATTCTCTGCTTTCTGCCAAGATCCATCTAACATTAGCTATAATATCCCTAGTGCCATGACCTCTTCTAAATCCAGCCTGCACACCTGGCAGTTCTCTGTTGACATATTGTTCCAAACATTTTTGGATCATTTTCAGCAGAATCTTGCTTGTATGTGATATTAATGATATTGTTCAATAATTTCCGCACTCTGTTGGGCCACCTTTCTTTGGAATGGGAACAAAATTGATTTTTTCCCATCTGTGGGCCACCTGGCTGTCCTCCAGATTTCTTGTCACAACTTAGTGAGTACATCAGGGCAGTGGCTGTTTGTTGAAATTTGTCAGTTGGTATGCCGTCAACTCCTGGAGCCTTGTTTTTTCCAATTCCTTCAGAGCAATTTGAACTTCCTCCTTCATCACCATAGGCTCTTGCTCATATGTAATTTCATGAAATTCTTCTGTGTCAGCCAATTCCTTCTGATACAGTGACTGTGTATTCCTTCTACCTTCTCTTGATACTTCCCGAATCATTTAACATTCTACCTAAGGCATCCTTAAGTATTGCCACCTGTGGCTTGAATTTGTTTTTTCAGCTCCTTCAGCTTAAGAAACGCTGAGTGAGTTTGGCCCTTTTGATTTTCTGTCTCCAGCTTTCTGCACATTTCATTATAGTAGCTTGCTTTGTCGTCCCTTCTGAAATTTTCTGTTTAGCTCTTTGATTTCTTGGTTTCTTCCTTTAGCTTTGGCTCCTCGGAGCTCTAATGCAATATTCAGAGTCTCATCTGACATCCATCTAGGTCTTTTCTTCTTCTTCAGCCTTTGTAATGATCTTTTGCACTCTTCATGGACGATTTTCTTTATATCCTCTCAGAGCTCATTTGGTCTACGCTCATTGGTGCTCAAGGCCTCAAACCTCTTCTGAGATGGTTTTGAAATTTGAGTGAGACAAACTTAAGGTCAGATCTTGGTTCCCATGGGCTAGATTTCATTTTCCTCAGCTTCAGCTTGACCTTGCATATGAGTAGTTGGTGGTCTGTCCCACAACCAACACCTGGCCTGGTTTTCACTGCTGATATTGAGCTTCTCCAGTGAGTCTTTCCACAAGTGTAATCTATTTGATTCCTATGCATGCCATCAGGTGAGATCCATGTGTATAGCCTGCGTTTATGTTTCTTATAGAAGGTATTTGCAATGAATAAATCATTG
>NW_006399944.1:2127862-2131223 GCF_000299155.1 Elephantulus edwardii | reverse complement strand
ATTCCTGGCTGTCTGTCTCATTATTAATAATTATAAAAATATTTTACCCTCGGTCTGCAATAGAAGAGTATTGAATATACCATGGACTGCCAGGAGAACAAACAGGTTCATCCTAGAGAAAGTGAAACCAGGTTTCTTCTTGGAGGCAAGGATTCTGAGGCTTCGTCTGACATACTCTGTGTATGTTGCAAGGAGGGACAAGTCCTTGGAGAGGGACATCATGCTTGGAAGTGTGGAGGAACAGCAGAAGAGAGGAAAACCCTCAAGACAAATTGATTCAGTGACTGGGTAAAGAGGGTAGGCATGTCAGAGACAATAAGGTTGGCATAGGATAGAGCAAGGTTCAGGGCTGTTGAACATAAGGTCATTATGAGTCATAAGTGACTCAACTGCAAATAACAACATCATCAACAACAACAACAACAATTTTCTACATTTCAAAGAATAAGAATTCTAGAACTCTTAACCAATGTGTAGACCAAAAGCAGACATTTGAACAGAGCGAAGAAATACCACATGGTTTGAAATTAGAAAATAGCATGTGTCACAGTTGTACCTTTTTCTGTATTTATTTAATCTGCATTCTGAACAAATAATCTGAAACAATTTGAAGAAAAATATACCATCAATATTTGAGGAAGATTCATTAACAATCTGAAATATGCCACTAACACAATCTTATTTTCTGAAAGCAAAGAAGATGTGGAAATTACTGATGAAGGTTAAAACCTTCAGAATGGATCACAGCTCACAGAAAGAAAACAAAAATCCTCCCAGGAGGGCCAATAAGCAAGATCATGATAAACAGAGACAATTGAAGTTTTCCATAATTAAATATTTTTTTGATCCGTAATAAATGTCTGTTGAAACACCAGTCAAGAAATTAAATGATGTATTATATTGGTGCAAAGAGCTGGTGTTGGAAAATCAAAAGGGATGAACTCACTCAGCATTTCTTAAACTGTGAGAACTGAAGAACAAATTCAGATCTTGAGTTGTAATACTTAAGGATGCTATGAACAGAGTATTGAATAATTCAGGAAGCAATAAAAGAAGATGGAAATACACAGCGTTACTGTACCAAAAAGAATTGACTGACAGAAGAATTTCATAAAGTATGCTATATTCAAGAGGGAATAGAGATGAAGTAGAAAGTTCATACTGCTCTCAAGGAATTGGCAAAAAAACAAGGCCCCCCGGAATTGACAGAATACCAACTGACATATTTTAACAAGGAGATGCTGCCCTGGGCATGTTTACCAGGCTGTGCCAAGAAATCTGGAAGTCAACTACCTGGCCAACAGACTGGAAAAAATTCATTCTCATAACTATTCCCCCAAAAAGTGACTCAACAGAGTGTGGCAATTATTGAACAATATCACTAATCTCACAAAGAAATAAAATTCTGCTGAAGATCATCCAAACATGACTCCCAGAAATCGAGAGAACTACCAGAAATACAAGCTGAGTTTAGAAGAGGCCACGACACTAGGGCCTTTATAGCCAATGACAGATGGATCCTGTCAGAGAGTACATGAGGAATGTCTGTGTGTAATGACTATTGAAAGACATTTGACTGGTGTGGTTCACAAAAAAAAAAGTGTGGATAACCTTGAAAAGAAAGAGAATTCCAGAACATCTGATTGTGCTAATGCGACACTTATACTTGGACCAAGAAGCACTCATCAGAACAGAGCAAGGAAACACTGCTTGCATCAAAATCAAAAGGAGTGCATCAAGAATGTATCCTGCATTGAAACAGATGAGGGAGAGAACTGTTTAAAAGGGATATATGATTAGGTATCACTGTCGTAACAGTAGTCCAGAACAAAGGCTGCATAGTGGAGTGAACTTTGGGGGGAGGGATTATATAACAATGAAAGAATTTTTCTTTTATTTTTCAAAACAAAGGCTGCATAGTGGAGTGGACTTTGTGGGGAGGGACTGTATAACAATGAAATAATTTTTCTTTTACTTTTCAAAGAGAGAGTGATCTGGGTGTGGGGGGATGTTGGGTGGGGAAAAAGTGAAGCAATGAATGAATGGAAATCCAAAGTCTCTGTAAACTTTAATTAAAATGAATTAATTTTTTAAAAAAGAAAAAATTTAACCAAATTTTAAAAATAATTCTAGAAGATATTTATAGGAAAGGGTTCTTTCTAAAATAATAAAATACTGAAAATAACCTGAAAAAAAAAGAATGTATCCTGTCTCCGTACATTTTTAATTTATATGTGGAACAGATCATTCAAGAGGCTGGACTTTATGAGGAGGAATGTGGAATTAGGACTGGAGGAAGACTCATCAACAACCTATAATATGCAGATAACACAATCTTGCTTACTGAAAATGAGGAGGATCTGAAGCACTTGTTCCAGAAAGTTAAGAATTATAGTCTGCAATATAGATTAAAGCTCAACATAAAGAAAACAAAGTTTCTCACCACTGGGGCAATTGGCAGCATCATGACAGATCAAGAAGAGACTAAGGTTGTTGACAATTTCAGCTTGTTTGGTTCCACAATCAACACTTCATACTAGTAGTCAGGAAATAAAAAAAATGAATCGCATTAGGAAAATCTGCTGACAAGGATTTCTCCAGAGTACAGAAGAGCAATGATGTCAGTCTAGAGACTAAAGTGCTGCTGTTCCAGGCCATGGTCTACAGTATTACTTACTGTGCTTCAGAGAGCTTGATAATTACAAAGAAGATGGTAGAAAAATCAATGCCTTAGAGTTGTGGTGATGGAGACGAGTACTGATCAAGAGAATTAACAAGTCTGACCTAGAAAGGGTGAAACCAAGTTTCTCCTTGGAGGCAAGGATTTTGAAGCTCTATTTCACATACTTTGGGCATTTGACCAGGAGGAACCAGTCCTTGGAGAAGGATATCATGCTTGAAAGGGTGGATGGACAGCACAGGATGAGATGGACTGACACACTATCTGGGGTAATAAGGATGGGTGTGTCAGAGGTAGTGAGATTGGCTCATGATAGAGCATCATTTTTAGTTATTGTGCACAGAGTTGCTATGAGTTGGAGTCTACTTGGAATATAACAACAGCAACATACTGCCTAAATTACTACAAATGATCTCTATAAGTTGAGACTGATATTTTCAATTACTTTGTGTGTGTATGAAAGTTGAAAAATTAACAAGGAAGGCCAAAGAAAAAATAAACCTCTGAACTGTGGTATAAGTAAAGAATATTATTAACCGTACCATCAGTTTTCAGAAGAACAAACATCTATCTTGGAAGAAGAGCACTTAGATGGTGCAACCATTGGGGAAGGCGGTATGGCGCTTTCTCAAAAATTTGCAGAGATGTCATTTGCCCCAGCAATTCCACTACTGGGAATAT
>NW_006399944.1:2120781-2126846 GCF_000299155.1 Elephantulus edwardii | reverse complement strand
TGCCACCCAAAGGTAATAAAGGAAATCAGAATTGCTTCCACTATGGAAAGCTGGGCCACTTCAGTAGACAGTGTCACAGATGAGAGTCACAGATAGGCAAGGGAGTAGAGAGGAAGCTCCCACTCACTTGTTTTAAGTGTGGATCTGAAGGACACTTGGCCAAGGACAGCCCACATCAGGTCCTCGTGGCTGACAGGCCCCAGCTCCCAGTTGGAAACAAAGGAGGATACTTCAGCGATTCAGGTCCTCCCAGAGGGGCCATTGGTGAGCATTAACATTACTGGTAAGTATATTCATTTTTTCTGGACACAAGAGCCTATTATTTGGTCCTAAAAGCCTTCGGAGGTCCCAACTCTTCTCACTATTTCTTAGTTGTTGGAATTGGCCGAAAACCTCATAAGCAGTTCCTTACCTCACCTCTGTCTTACATGTGGACTTCTGAGCTTTAAAACAACCCAGTGCTAGATGGAATTTGGTCCAGGACTTAAGAACAATGAATGATGTAGTTGAGCCTCTACATCTTGTGGCTCCTAACCTTTATACTGTAATAGACAAAGTGCTAGTCAAGAAACCTTTTATTTTAAGAACTACCTACCCTCTGTAACTTGATCTGTGCCAATGTTAGAACCTCTACTTGGAATATTATTGCTTTTTAATTTTTGACTCATGTACTTTTAACGTGTTAGTTAAATTTGTGTCTTCTAGGCTGTAACAGTTCCATGATGCATCTTCAAGGATATGAACATGTATGGCTAAGCACAATTGATAACAGTGCATCTAAATTCCAAAATCAATCTCCACAATAGTCTACTTGTTTCCTATTGCCAAAGGGGCCCTTTAGAGTAGTGAGAGAAGATCTTCACCTTGAAACCTACAGCATCCCTTTTCAGCAGGAAGTATCTAAGAGAATACACCATCCCCTTTTTCTCATGAATCAGGGTGAAATCTTTCTCATGGAGGAAGTGACAGGAAATGGTAAAAGGACACACTGACAAAAGAGATTAATCAGAACTGGTTTTTACAAGCACTGCAGCAATGGGACAATTAAAACCGACTTTCAAGTAATAATCAACCTGAATCTTTCTGATCATATGGAGATTTTTGAAAGTATTTATTTGAGTTTATTATGTTTAATTTGTTCTATTTGTTTGTGTATAAAGGATGCTCATTTAGATGGTAACATAATTATAATAAAAACAAAAGGGGGGAAATATGGGAAGCCAATACTAAATATTTGTAATAAACTGAAAGTTATTTAAAAAAGAAAAGAAAAGAAACAACTTTATTATCTTTCCAGATGCTCTGCTGGAGAAGGAGGGGCAATCTCCTCCTGTACCAGTCAGATCCGATTTGATGGTACACACGTACACACACACACACACACACACACACACACACACACGTAAAAAATAGAAAAAAATTAACAAAGACGTGAAATAATATATAATTAACATGCTTTATGTTCCTGGGAAAAAGTAAAAAGGAAGAGCACTTAGAATGCTTTTTAGAAGTGAGAATGGTGAAATTTCATATCACATACATTGGACGTATTACCCAGAGGGATAGTTCTTTTGAAAAGGAGCCTGTCTATTTCTGGTAAAATAGAGGTCAGTAAAAAGAAGATTATCAAGTACATGGCTTGATACAACAGCTCCAACAATGGACTCAAAAAGCAACTATTACCAAGGTTATCTTAAGAACAGGCAATGTTTCATTTTGTTATGCACAGGATCAGTAAGAGTCAGAACAAATCCAAAAGCATCTGATAACAACATACTATTTTTGCTTAAAGTGATGCTTAATGAATCTCATGTATTCATCATACAGATTCATTTATTAACTCAGAGCCAATTCTGTTCCTGAACCATATAACATGGAATGATAATGATAGGAGCACAAACAGATTTGTTCTGGAGAGGATGAAATCAAGGCTGCTCCTTAAGGCAAGTGCTCTCAAGATCTCTCTGACATACTGTGTGCATGTTACAAGGAGGGGCCAGCCCTTGGAGAGGGACATCATGCTTGGGAAGATAGAGGGACAGTGCAAGAGAGGAAGACCCACAATGAAATGGATTGATTCAAAGACTGGGGGTATTGGGAGTAGATGTAAAAGAGACAATAAAGTTGACCCAGGACAGAGCAGAGTTCACAGTTGTTGTACATAGGGTCGCTATGAGTCGCAAGTGATTCAACAGCACATAACAAGTCCAATCTTATATATTTTTTCCTTTTCTAAAATTATGATTTTAAGGCAAATTTACAGAATGATTGGGTTGGATTTTCTTTTTTTTTTAAAAAAAACACGTGACATTTTAACAAGTTTACAGAAAACTTGGATTTCCATTCATTCATTGTTGCACATTTTCCTGCCTCTCCCACCCACCCTGTCAGATTCTTTCATTGTTAAACAATTTTCTCCCTCTCTCCTGCCCTCCACACAATCCACTTTGCTATGCACCTTTTATTCCGGACTATTGTCATCAAATAATACTTAATCACATATTTCTTTTAGACATCTCTTTTCCCTCATCAACTTAAATGTAGTGTTCATTATTTATCCCCTCTTAGTTTCCCTCCAAATGCCAAGTCAGTCCTGTTTTATAACAGTGGCACTATGCAGTATTTGTCCTCTTGTGACTGAGATATTTCACTTAGCATAATGTTCTCCAGGGTCACCCATTTTGTATAATATCTTATGAGTTCCTTTTTTCAGTGCTGCATAGTGTTCCACTGTGTGACTATACCACAGCTTCCCTATCCATTCATTTGTTGATGGGCATTTGAGTTGCTTCTATCTCTTTGCTTTGTGAACAATGCAGCAATAAACATAGGTGTGCCTATATCTGTTTGGGTGGCAGTTCTGATTTCTTTAGGGTATATTCCTAGTAGCATAATTGCTGGGTCAAATGTTATTTCTATTTCTAACTTTTTGAGAAAGCATAATACTGCTTTCCACAGTGGTTGCACCATTTAAAGAGGTTTGTGTTGTTGTAGATTGCCCTCAAGTCAACGACTCATACCGACCCTATGAACAAAAGGCCTGAAGCCCCTCTGTAACTATCAACATTTATCAAAGTTCATAGAGTTTCTGGAGGCGTGTTATTTAGGAAGTGGATGCCACTCTTGCTTCTAAACCTGTCATAGTATGCTGTTATTTTTATGTACCATTTAGTCACCTGTGATGTATGCAAGTTTATTTACTTGTGTCTATATGGAAGTACATCTTAGAGATGCATTGGTTAACCACTTGGTTACTAATAAAAAATTCTTCAACTTGAATCAACCAGCCCCTACAAGGGAGGAAAACGAACCAATCTGTGTAGGATAAAGTTGTGTAAACTGAATGAAGCAGTTTCAATTTGACTTATAAGATGGCTGGCTATGTGTTGGAATTGACTTGTTGGCAAAAAATTTGGTTTAGATTTTATTTGGATATTTACTAACGCTTCTTCATAAGGGCTGTGAATATTTTCTTCAAGTCATAAAAGGCAATCTTTATTATAGAGTTATTTTGCATTTTAATGGAATTAAGCTTCCAAACTTTTGGGAATTATGGACTTGTATCTTGCTGAGAGAGACTGAGAACATATAATTCTGGTTTAATGATATTCATAGGCTAAGAAAGATCCTAATCCATTTAGAGCTTATTTATGCAAATAGTGTGATTTATTTTTTCCAAAATAAATAGCAGTTTTGGCATTACTTTTGGATAATCCATCAATTAAAAACTGAAGAAAAGACTTCTCTCATAAATGAAAATATTTTGGATTACATATTTCACTTAATTTCCTGTCCATTTTATATCAGTAAGATTGTTTTAATTATACTGACACCATAGTAAATTTTAATGTCTAGCAAAGCAAGTTTCCCTAGTTTTACTTCACCTCTAAGTCGTTTATTTTCTCTAAAAAAGTGTGAATTTTTCTTAAGGCATTTACTTCTACACATTCTAATCATATGATATATATTGTTGTTGCCTCTATGTGCTGTCGAGTCATCTGTGACTCATAGTGACCCTATGTACAACAGCCCTAAATCCTGCTCTATCCTGTGCCAATCTCACTGTCTCCAACACACCTGCCCCCATTACTCCAGTCACTGAATCAATCCACCTCATAGGCGATCTTCCTCTCCTGTGCTGTCCCTCCACCCTTCCAAGCATGTCATCCTTCTCCAAGGACTGGTCCCTCCTTGCAACATATCCAAAGTATGTCAGACAAAGCTTCAGAAACCTTGCCTCCAAGGAGCAGCTTTTAACCCTTTCTAGGAACAACTTGTTTGTTTTCTTAGCAGTCTATGATATATTCAATACTCTTCTCCAACACCACAGCTCAAAGGTATCAATTCTCCTTTTATCATCCCTAGTCATTGTCCAAGCAAGTGATCACAAAGACCATGGCCTGTATCAGATGCACCTTTGTCTCCAGAGTGACACCATTGTTCTTCAGCACTTTGGAGAGGTCCCTAGCAGCAAACTTTCCCATTGCAATTCATCTTTTAATTTCCTGGCTCCTGGTGTCTAGAGTGTTGACTGCAGTGCCAAGCAAATTAAAGCTATTAACAATCTCAATCTCTTCACCATCCATACTAATGCTGCCAATCAGATGATGTATATCCATTTTAAATAAATTACCAATAAAACTAGATTAAAAAAATGGAATCTCAATTCCATTCTGGGACTCAGATTGGAATTTTCTTAAATTTATGTGGGGTTTCGATTTGTTTTTTTTTTGTGATTATAACAAAATTTATGGAAAAGTTAGATTTTCATTCATTCATTGTTGCACATTTTCTTTTGCCCCAACCCTAGTTCACTTTTTAAAAAATTCACTTAATTTATTCAGTACAATCCTCAAGCAAATAATGGCATGTTGTCTGGCTACTATGTAGAAGTCAGGTCCACCACTGATTCTATTAGGAAGTAGAAACAGGCAAGTTCCAAATAAAGCTGAGTATTCCCTCTTTGGAGAAGCAGGAAGAGCTTCCTGGAAGAAAAACCTTTTAGTTCAGCTTTGGCAATACATGAAAGATTTATATAGGTGAATATGAGAATGAATAATGCCATAAATGGAGAGAAGAAAATGTCTGTCTCTTTATCCTTGGAGTGCTAGGGAAATGTAGAGGCACTGGTCAATAGCTTACTGTTAGGTGTTATTGAAGCTACTACTTCTCAAAGTAATCTATAAACAACAAATCTAAACTTTGCCCTGTCTAGCATCATCCTCATCAGCTCTCCATGTTCAAGCCCATTCTTGAAGTCACTTTGGCAGTCCACCTTGTTTAAGTTCTTCCTCTTTTTTGCTGATCTTCTGCCTTTCCCAGCATAATGTAATTTTTCAATACAACAAAGGCATTGACAACATGCCCAAAGTATATGAGATGAAGTTTCACTATCCTTACCTTCGAGTACTACCTCTGAGGCAGATTTGTTTGTTCGTTTGGTAGTTGAGGGGATATTCAATACTCTTCTTCAACACCAATAGCCAAAGACATTATTCTTCTTTGGTCTTCCTCATTCATTGTGTAGCTTTCAGATACATAGGAAGCAATTGAAAATGTCATGACCTGAATCAGATGTACTTTTAGTCTTTAAATTTACATCCTCTCCTTTGGTATTTTAAAGGGGTATTTTCCTACATCTTTTGATTTCTTTACTGCTTCAATGAGTTTGGAGGTCTAGAGGCCTAGTATTTAAGGATTTGCAATACTAAACCAAAGGCTGTTAGTTTAAGTCCATCAGCTGTTCCTCTGTATAAGGATGAACAGTCTCCTCTCATGTAATTTAAGACTTCTGAAAACTCACCGGTTGGTCAGCTTTGGTTTCTTCTGATTCAATGGCAATGAGAGAGCTATCATGGATGGTGTAGATCTAAGTAAAAAGCAATAATTGATAACATCAATGTTTTATTTTATTTTTAAATTAAGGAATGAATGAATTAACTAAAAAATTATTTTACTCAAAGTTTACAGAGACTTTGGATTTCCATTACTTCATAGTTGCACACTTTCCTCCCTGCCCACCTCTCCCCACAGTTCACTTTTGTGTTTGAAAAGTAAAAAAAAAA
>NW_006399944.1:2098676-2119739 GCF_000299155.1 Elephantulus edwardii | reverse complement strand
GTGGATTAGGGCTTCTAAAGTTTTTCCAAGCTTTCCTCTAATGAAGTGTATAGTCCTTGGTTTTAGTCCTAGGTCCATGATCCACCTTGAGTTGGTTTTTATGTATGGAGTGAAGTGTGGGTCTTGCTTGAGTTTTCTGCAGATAGTTTTCCAGTTTTGCCAACACCATTTGTTAAAGAGGGTTTCATTTCCTCATTAAACTGATTTCATCTCCTTGCCAAAAGTCAGTTGACCATAGGAGATGAACTGATTTCCTGATTCTCTATTCCGTTGATCTATGTGTCTGTCATTGTATCAGTACCATGCTATCTTGACCACCATGGATGTGTAGTAGGATTTGAGATCAAGGAGTGAGATGTTACTTTGTTGCTCTTCTTCAGGAATGCTTTGCTTATTTGGGGTGTCTTTCCATTCCAATATGAAATTGGAAGTTCCCTTTCTATCTATTTGAAGAATGGAATTGGAATTTGTGTTGGAATTACATTGAACTTACAGATTGCGCCTTTGGTAGAATTGTCATTTTCATAATATTGACTCTTCCTATCCATGAACAAGGTATATTCATTCATTTATTCAGTACTCTTTATTTCCTGTAGTAATATTTTGTAATTATGTTTGAATAGATCTTTGAGTTTCTAGTTAGATTTACGCCCAACTATTTAATCTTATGGTTAGCTATAGTGATGAGTATTGCTTTTTTTTAGTTCCATTTCTAATATTTTCTTTGTCATTGTAGAGAAATCCAACTGATTTTTGTATGTTGATCTTGTATCCTGCCACTTTGCTGAATTGGTCAACTATGTCCAATAGTTTTCTTTTGAGTCCTTAGGGTTTTCTAAATATACTATCATGTCATCTGCATATAGGGATAATTTTACTTCTTCTTTGACAATTTGGATACCTCTTATTTCCTTCTCTTGTCTTATTGCTATCGCTAAGACTTTCAATACAACATGGAATAGGAGAGGTGATAGTGGGCATCCTTGCCTAGTTCCTGTTCTCAAAGGGAATACCTTCAATTTCTCTCTATTGAGAACAATGTTGGCTCTTGGGTTTGCAAATGTATTTGTTACACTGTTGAGGAAATTCCCCTCTACTCCTATTTTGTTGAGTGTTTTAATCAGGAAAGAGTGTTGGATTTTGTCAAAGGTCTTTTCTGCATCAGTTACGAGAATGATGTGGTTCTTGTAATTTATTAATTGGATGAATTACATTGATTTTTTTAAAATGTTGAACCATCCTTACATACCTGCTATCAATCCCATTTGATCATGGTGAATTATTTTTTTTTTATGTATTGGATTATATTGGCCAGGATTTTATTCAAGATTTTTGCACCTATGTTCATGAGAGACATTCGCCTGTAGTTTTCAATTTGGTGGTGTCTTTACCTAGCTTTGGTATCAAGGCTATATTTGCTTCATAGAATAAGTCTGGGAGAATTCCATCTTTTTCTATTTTTTAGAATACTTTATGTGGAATTGGTGACAGTTCTTCTCTTAATGTTTGATAAAATTCTGTTGTAAAACCATCTGGTCCAGGGCTTTTCTTGGCTGGAAATTGTTTTATTATCTTTCAGTTCCTTCTTTTGTAATGGGTCTGTTCAATTTGTGTCAGTTTAGATAGGTTCTGAATTTCTAAGTGTTTGCTCTTTCCTCTAGGTTGTCATATTTGTTTCAGTATAGTTTTTAATACTATTCCATTGTTAGCCTTTTTAATTTCAGTTGATTCCGTTGTGACTTTGCCCATTTCATCTCTTATTCAAATATTTGTGTCTTTTCCTTTGTTAGTTTTGCTAGTAGTTGTTTGAGTTTATTGACTCTTGGAAGAAGCAACTCCTGGTTTTGTTGATGGTTTCAATTGTTTTTCTATTTTCAATTTAATTTCTTTCTGCCCTAAATTTGATAATTTCAGATTTTTTTTGAGTGTTGGATTTTCTTGCTGTTCTTTTCTCAATTTGTTGGAGATATTGAGTTAGAGAGTCAATGGCCATTTCCCATGGCCTCTTCATGTGTTTGATTATTGCTATACATTGACCTCTGATTACTGCTTTGGCAGTTTGCCAGAGGTTTTGGTATGTGGTATTTTCATTGTCATTTTTTTCAAGAAACTTTCAAATTTCATTTTTTATTTCTTCTAGTACCCAGTCATGTTCAAGTAATGTGTTGTTCAGCTTCCAAATGTATGGTTTTTTTCCTCCTTTATCCTCTTGTTATTTCTAATTTTGTTGCTGTTTGGTCTGAGAAAATGCTTTGTATTATTTCTATGTTTATGAATGTTTGCCTTGTGACCTAAAATGTGATCTGTTCTAGAGAATGTTCCAAGAACATTGGACAAGAAGGTATATGTTTTTTTTTTTATGCATTACCTATAAATATCTATGAGGTGAAGTTGTTTTGTTGTGTGGTTTAATTCTTCAGCATCTTTGTTGAGTTTCTGGTAGTTCTATCTTTTCTTGAGAGTGGTGTTTTGAAGTCTCCAATTACTATAGTGGTTTTGTCTATTTTATTTTCCAGTGTTTTCTATATTTTGCAAGAATATAATTTTATGTATAGATATTTATTATTTTTATGTTCTCTTGTTCTATTGACCATTATGTGGTAACCTTCCTTGTCCTTTGTGATGATTTTTGGATTGAAATCTATTTTATCAAATATTAATATTGCTACTCCTACTTTTTTCTGGTTGCCATTTGCTTGCTGTATTTCCCCCAATCCTTTTATTTTTAGTCTTTATTTATCTTCATTTTCATTTCTCATATACAACATATTGATAGATTTTGGGTTTTTACCTAATCTGCTATGATTTTCTCTTCAGTGATGCATTTAAACCATTCACATTCTTTGTGATTATTGAGAGGCAAGGTTTTATTGCTATCATTTTATTGAGTTCTTTTTGGTGTTGTTGCTAGTTACTTTGGTCCATCCTGATTTTTGTGGCACCTGTGAAAGAACGTCTCTCAGTGTTTCCTGCAACACTGGTTTTGTTTTTTAAAAACTCCCTTAGGTTCTGTTTTTCTGAGAATATCTTGATCTCTCCTTCATACTCAATGGACAATTTTGCTGGGTACTATATTCTTGTTGATGGTTGTATTCTTTGAGTGTTTGATCTATGGCATTCCACTGTCTTCTTGCTTGCATGGTTTCTGCAGAGAAATCAGCAGTAATCTTATATGCTTTCCCTTATTGATTACCGTTTGTTTCTCCCTCACTGCTTTCAGAATTCTCTCCTTATCTTTGGTTCTGACAAATCTGACCATGATATGCCTTGGTGTTTTTCTTTCTTGGTCTATTCTATTTTTTTTGGGGGGGGTCTATTCTATCCTATCCTATCCTATCCTCTCTGCTTCTTAAATATATATTCTCTCATTCCTCATTATTTCTGAAAAGCTTTCTACTAATAATTCTTCCACATCTTTTTCAGTGCCTTTACTTCTTTCTTCCTGTTCTGGGATTCTGATTATACATGTGTTATTTCTCTTGAAGTTCTCTTAAGTTTTCTTCCTTTTCCTCCCTTTTGATTCTGCTTTTTGTTCTGGCAGATCAGTGGTGACAATTCTATCTTCTGTTTTATTGGTTTTATGTTCCATCTCTTCAACTCTGTTCATGTGTCCCTCCATCACGTTGATAGTATTTGAAACATTGGTCCTCATATTTTGGATTGTGGGGTTTTTTTGTTTGTTTCTTTCAGGGCCTATAATACCTCATTTGTTTTATATGCATTGTTTTGAATATTTTTTAGCTTCTCCTTGTTTTTGCTTGCAATGTCCTATAATTCTTTATGTTTGGCTTTCATCCATTGAAAATATTCGTTGTTCTTTTAAATTCTGTGTCAGAAAGTTCCATCAGACTTTCTGGCTTCTGGCAATCTATTGACACTGTGTCACTTTTTGGCAGTGACATCTTGCTTTGGGCTTGCGTATCTCACTGGGTAGCCTGCTTTTTATATGACATTGCTGTGGTAGAGTTTTTCATGCCTGAAGTGTTCTTGATCTGAAGTCATGGCTTCAGAAGAGGGTGGGGTCACTACCCTACCTTCGTTTCTCTCTGAACTTCTGATTCAAGGAAAGAGTTGCTTCAGTTTGGGAGAGAAAAAGTCTGTGAATTAGCACCTTCTTCTGTCAGACAACTATTGGCTGCAGCTAGGTCAGTCCAAAGTGCTCTGGGCTAACAGCCATTAATTGATTGGACGTGAGGGGATGCAAGGTGGATCATGGAGACACACAAAGTGGGTGCATTCGTGGAGACATATATTGGGTGGGTGGGCATAGGCAGACAGCTCTAGCTGTTTTTCTTCCTTCTGCTTGAGCTGAAGGGGTCCCATTTTGTCCAGCCAAATGGCAGTGATCCCCACAAAGTACCTCACTCAAATTCTAACTGTCCTGCTAGCTCCTGGTGCATCACTCCTGACATGTTGCTCCCACCACCCCACTCCTGGCACCATTTTCCCAGTGCCTTGCCTCCTGTGCAGGCATCAGTTCTCAGAGCAGGCATCAGCTCCTTTTGCAGGTGTCAGATCCCTTCACAGGTGTCAGCTATCAGCACTTTTTCTATTTTCTGAAATACCTTTTTTAGAACTGATGACACTTCTCTGAATATTTGATAAAATTCACTAGTAAAATGATCTGGTTTAGGTGTTTTGTTGTTGTTGGAATTTGTTTTATTTCCTGTTCATTTTCTTTCCTCTTTTGTAATGTGTATGTTTAGGTATTCTACTTTGATCTGGGTCTGTTTAGGTAGGCTGTGAGTTTCCAAGTATATGCCTGTTTCCTCTAGGTTTTGATATTTGTTTGAGTATATTTTTTCCCCATAATATTCCATTATTAACCTTTTAATTTTAGTTGGTTCTGCTGTGACATTGCCTCTTTCATATTTTCTTTGGATTATTTGTGTATTTTCTTTTTTTTTCTTTGTTAGTTTTTTTAGTGGTTTGTTGACTTTATTGATATTTTAGAAGAACGAACTCCTGGTTTTCTTTATTGTTTCAACTGTTTCTATTTTCTATTTCCTTTATTTCTGTCCTAATTTTTATAATTTTGGGTTTTTAGACTGTGTCCGATTTGCTTACTATTTTTTTTCAACTTGTTGGGGATGTTGCATTAAAGAAAAAAAAAAACAAAACCCAAAACCAAAACCAAAACAAAAAAGAATCAATTATCATTTTTTCTTTTTGATATGTTTTCTTATTGCTATACATTGACCTCTAATTAATGCTTTAGCTATTTCCCAGAGGTTTTTGGTAAGTTGTGTTTTCATTGTCATTTGTTTCAAGAGACATATTTATTTTATTTTTTATTTCTTCTTTTACTCATGCATGTACAAGCAGGGAGCTATTCAGCTTTCAAATGTATTGTTTCCCCCCCACCCCCTTTATCTTCTTGTTATTCATTTCTATTTTTGTTGATTTGTGATCTGAGAAGATACTTTGTATTATTTTTATGTTTCTTAAATTTACTGATGCTTACTTTGTAACCTAAAACTTGATCTATTCTGGAGACTGTCCCAAGCACTTTGGAGAAGAAGGTATATGAGCTTTTTTGGGGTGTGGTAGCCTGTACATATCTATGAGACATAGTTGGTTTATTGTGTGGTTTAATTCTTCAGCATCTTTTTTGAGTTACTTTCTGGTCATTCTGTCTTTTCTTGAGAGTAATGTATTGAAGTCTCCTGCTACTTATAAATAAGAATAGTTCTAGAAAAGCTTCAGGCCTTACCCGCCTCCCCATGGAGTCAACTCAATGGTAATCAACAACAACGCTACTATTGTGGTTGTTGTCCATTTCTTTTCCCAGTTCTGTTAATGTTTGCTTTCTATTTGCAGCTCTATCACTTGGTAAACTTATGTTTTGTTATGAGATATAAATTGTTACTTAATGGCAGTAAAATTTACATTTAGGGGTATGACATGTTTTTATGTTTTGCTACTGTCTGTTAGTTTGATAAACTGTGCTGGCTTGAGTGTTGCTGTAAAGCTGGAAGCTATGCCACTGATATTTCAAACACCAGTAGGATCAATTACAGTGAATAGATAGAAGTGAAAACTTCTAGACTAAGATATATTGGGAAGAAAGGCAAGGTGAAGTACTTTTCAAAATTAGCCAAGGAGACACTAATAGATCACAGCAAAATATTGTCTTACCAGCTTGCTTTAGGTGGACTAGGGGGCCAGGAGTTGTACTGGCAACTGTAAGGGTTGTTGTTGTTATGTGCTTTTGCGTCACCTGTGACTCAGAGATATTCTATGCACTACGGCCATAAACCCTGCTATATTCTGCGTCAATCTTATTGTCACTGACACACCTACCCCCATTATCTTAATTACCGAATCAATCCATCTCATAGAGGTTCTTCCTCTCCTGTGCTGTCTCTTCACTCTCCCAAGCATGACATCTCTCTCCAAGGACTGGTCCCTCCTTGCATTATGTCCAAAGTATGTCAGATGAAGCTTCAGAATCCTGGTGTAGGATCAACTATGGGTTGGTTCCAACTTGATGGTACACAACAACAACAACAACAACCCAAAGGGTATTGTTGCTGTTAAGTTCCGTCAAGTTGTAGGCGACTCATAACGATCCTATGAACCAAAGTCTTCAACACTTGTGCGCGCAACTTTAACCTTTCTCCAGGTTCATAGGGTTTCTGGAGGCAAGCTGTTTATGGAAGTGGATGACACTCCTGCTTCCAAGCTTTTTTAAACCTGGGAGTGACACCAAACACTGTCCAACATGGGTAACCGTTATCACATTTGACACATCAGTGTTACAGTGTTCAACTTCACAGCGACCACAAGTTACCTTTGTATAGCAAGTGGACACACCAGGGCTATACGACCTAGAAGACTGTTTGAACAAAAACAATGAAAAACAGGCCTTAGGGCTGTGGATTAGAGTCACCCACCTTTGGCTTGGTAGCACCGCTTTTGGTCCACTAGGCCAACAGTGTTGTTAAGTGCTGTTGAGTCATAGGCGACTCATAGGGAACGTATGAACAAAAGTCCTCAACACTTGTGTGACTTTCATCCTTTCTCCAGGTTCATAGGGTTTCTGGAGGCAAGCTATTATGGAAGTGGATGCCACTCCTACTTCCAAAGGGTGTTGTTGTTGTTGTTGTTAAGTGCCGTGGAGTCGCAGGTGACTCATAGCGACCCTATGAAGGAGAGTCCTTGATGCTTTGGTGCCTTTCATCCTCTCTTCAGGTTCATAGGGTTTCCGGAGGCAAGCTATCATGGAAGTGGACTCCACTCCTCCTTCCACGCTTGTTCAATCGGAGAGCTCCACCCAACTCTCAGTCCGCATAGCTGTTAGAAACCACTAACTTCTCCAGGAGGGGAAAAATGGTTAACCTCTTCTGCAATTTACAGCCTCTGAAGAACCAGTTATGACGTGATTTGACTAGACAGCAATGAGTTGAATTGAAATTACTTTGAGGATAATATGAGGGAAAGCATTGGTGGTATAGATAGACATAAATAGCCACAATATGAACTTAGACATGCCAGTGATCACAAGGAGAACATAAGACCAAAGAATGCTCTTTTGGTTATATATATATATATATATGGTTGCCGTGAGACAGAAAAGCATCAATGGCGGCAATCAATGGCAGCAATTACCCTCTCCCTCTTACACACTCTAATTTTGTCTTAAGGCCTTGAAGCAATCCCCATAAAGTCATTATAGTAATTACTATGACCCAGAAATATATAGGAAGTTAATAATTATTTTCCTTTGTTAATGAAAAAAATGTTAAAAAGAAAGACTGATATGATATATGATATATATGATATGATATATCCATACTGTTGCTGTGAGTTACTGATTGTAGGAGGACAGTGGGCCTGGACTCACAAATACTTAAACTACAAGTCTTTTCAAAGTAGAAATGGAATTCATTTATCTGGAAAAATGCTTGCATCTCTGAATTTGAATGGAATGCTACATTTGTCTAAGGATTGTGGAATGCCAGCTTTTGATATGTGTTTGTTGGAAAAAGAAGGAATTTCTTCCACATTAATTACTTTTCAATACTATTTTTCTTTAAATTGTCTGGTTAAAATAATTTTGAGTTATAGTTATTAAAAAGCACCGTGTTCTAATTATTTGCTGGCTAATATGACTTTGGACAGAAATAATTTTTCCTGCAACAACTTAAAGTGAGTTTTTTGAAAATAAAACATGTCAAAAACTACTTGATGCATTTATTTTCTACTCATATTCACTGTATTAACAGATTAATAAAAGGAACAAAGACTTATATATACATCTTATGTGACAGAAGTTCTTACAACTAGGAAATCATTCTGTGATGATAATTATTTGTAGTCTTTCTGTTTCTTTTTCTGCAATTATAAGAAGGGAATGGACTCCCTAAATACTGATAAAGTTAATATGCTTGACTAGTAGTCCAAAGATTGGAGGTTTGAGTCAACCCAGAGACTCCTTAGAAGAAAGGAGTGGCAATTTTCATCTGAAAAAATTAGCTACTGAAAAATATTTGGAGTACAGTTGTACTCTGACACATATGGGGTTCTGTGAGTCAGAAATGATTGCATGGCAACTTCCTCTCACCTTCCAAATATAAATTGCATGCACCTCAGACTTTTATAAAAAGGAGCCTTTTATATCCTTAGTAGACACATGTACTTTGTTGCCTTATTCAGACATATTTTTTTCAGAGTGTTGCATATGCAGTTGTGATTTTTGTTCTTGTTGTGTACTGTAGAGTCAGATCCAACTGACACAGGAGGAGGTTACCCCTCCTTCTCCAGCAAAACATCTGGTGGATTCGATAAGACACATTTTTCACCCACACTTTTCTCAATTTTGAACCTTGCAGTGTTTCCTTGCTCTGTTCTGACAACTACCTCCTGGTCCAAGTATAGATTTTGCAGAAACACAATCATGTGTTCTGAGATTCCCATTCTTCTCAGAGTCAGCAACAGTTTGCTGTGATCCACACTGTCAAATATCTTTGTATAGTCAATGAAACACAGATAGACATTGGTACTCTCTGCTTTCAGCCAAGATCTATCTGACATTAGCTTTAATATCCTTTAGTGTCATGGACTCTTCTAAATCCAGCCTTCACTTCAGGCAGTTCTCTATTGATGTGCTGTTCCAGTCGTTTTAGATAATCTTCAGTAGAATCTTGCTTGCATGTGATATCAATGATACTGTTCGATAATTTCCACACTCTGTTGGATCACCTTTCTTTGGAAAGGAACAAATACAGATCTCTTCCAATCAGTTGCCCAGGTGGTTGTCCTCCAGACTTCTTGGCACAATGGTGAGCACATCCAGGGCGTGTCTCTTTGTTTAAACATTTCAATCAGTATGCCATCAATTTCTGGGGCCTTGTTTTTTTGCCAATTCTTTTAGAACAGCTTGAACTTCTTCCTTCATCACCACAGACTCTTGCTCATACGCTGTTTCATGAAATTCTTCTGTGTCCACCAATTCCTTTTGGTACAGTGACTCTGTATACTCTTTCCATCTTCTTTTAATGCTTCATGGATCATTTAGTATTCTGCCCAAAGCATCCTTAAGTATTGCAACTCTAGGTTTGAATTTGTTCTTCAGTTCCTTGAGCTTAAGAAATGCTGAGTGAGTTCGGCTTTTTGATTTTCTGAATCCAGCTCCTTGCACATTTCATGCAATACTTTACTTTGTCTTCCTGTGCTTTCTTATGGAATTTTCTGTTCAACTACTTGATGTCTTTATTTCTTCCCTTTGCTTTGGTTTCTTGGCTCCAGTGCAATATTTAGAGTTTCTTCTGACATCCATCTTGGTCTTTTCTTCCTCCTATGTGTTTGTAATGACCTTTTGCATCCTTCCTGGATGATATTCTTGATATCCTCACACAACTCACAGATCTTTGCTCATTAATGTCCAGGGCCTCAAACTTGTTCCTGAGATGGTTTTGTAATCCAAGCAGAGGGAGGGGGTACAACATATGTGGCAGAAAGTATCTCAGTGTACCCTATATCACACTGGTATGAATAACTAAATCTTCCAGAAGCCCACGGGTCAAGTGCACCTTCAAATCTTGGAGCACACAGCCCAGAGGCAGAAAGGTGGAACAAGGGGGTACAATGCATGTGGGAGAAAGTGTCTTAATGGACTCCATACCACACAGGAAGCCCGTGGGTCAAGCCCACCTTCAAATCTTGGCCCTCTTAGGCCAGGAAGACATTATATACCAAATCTATAGGATTCATCAACCTCCCCCGGAAAACTCTTAGCATAAATGGAGTAGAAGAAACCCTAAGACAGAAGAAGTCAATCTTGGAGCAGAAGTTCAAAACGCCTGAAGTCAAGAGATATTGCCTACAGGGGAAGAAAGGGGCAGCAGCCCAGAATCACAGAATCCAGAAGCCCAGAAAGATTTGCATATAGGCCAGATAGAGCTAGACGGGGGAGATTGATGTTGAATGCAGTAGGTTGGAGTAGATATGTAAATGCTGGTGGAGCAGGGAAAGGGATGGCTCAAAACACATCTGTATATGTAGAGTTTCATGAATTAATTTATGATGACAGAAGTGTCCAGGCATTGAGAGATATAGAATTTTCTTTTTACTAGCAACTAACCCTCACTTCCTTTGAAAATTTATTTTCTCTTCTTCTTGAACATAAATTTGTCAGCATCTTTAATGAATGATGTCATTTTAATGTATCTATTTTTCTCAAAGTGGGTGACTTTTAGTTTACGGCCTTCAGGCCAGTCTTTCATTGTTTTTGTTCAGACATTCCTCTAGGTGGTATAGCCCCCGTGTACAAGTTGCCATCCTGCGGACACTTGTGGTTGCTGTGAGGCTGAACACTGTGACACGCATGTGTCAAATGCGTTAATGGTTGGCTACCCAATGCAGACAGAGAGTGGGGTGGAGCTCCTCGATTAAACAAGTGTGGAAGGAGGAGTGGCATCCATTTCCATAATAGCTTGCCTCCGGAAACCCTATGAACTTGGAGAGAGGATGAAAGGCACCCAAGCGTCAAGGACTCTCCTTCATAGGGTCGCTATGAGTTGGGGGGCTGTGACTTGACGGCACTTGACAACAACAACAACATTTTTCTCAACCTTAAATAACAGGCAATTTTTGGAGAATTTCTGTATTCAGTTAAAATAACTTTTTTATAGGATTGAGAATCTAAACTTACACTGTTGTCAGCAATCATTAAGGGATTGATTCATTATGGTTTTGTGTAAAGCAAGATCAACTCAAGACATTTGTCTTCATTCTCCTGAAGTTAAGAGTATTTCATCTTCTTGAAATTTATAATATTCATGATTGAAACACATCTCTTTTTTATGAGTACACCTTTGTGAAAACTAGTTCTTGCATTTTCATCCTTTATCAAACAACACTTTAAAAAATATTTGATGATAGCCAGGAAACACAGAGATCTCATGGGCTCAAGTCATCAGCAATATGAATGAAAGGCAGATTAAGAAGGGTTGAAAATAACTTAGAATAAATTAGAACCTGGTATTAGTTAACACAGGTTTCCCCTGAGACTTAAGATTATTGTTGACTGTTGCCTAGTGGTGAGGAATTGTGCTGTCAACCTAGAGGTTGTTGTTGTTGTTAAGTATTGTTTCATAGCCAGCCTATGTACAATAGATCTGACCCTGCCCTGTTGTTGTGTACCAGAGAGTGGGAACCAACCCATATCTGACCCTCCAGCTGGTTTTCAGAGGCAGTTAACTGAACGGGAGGAGATTGCCCATCCTTCTCTCATGGAGCAGCTGGTGGATATGACCCCTGTGCCTCTGGGGTTTGCAGTGAAGCTTCTTGCCACTAGGCCACCAGAGCACCCTATACACTGCCCTAGCCCTAGCCAGTTTCACTTTCTCTGACATACCTACCACCATTACCCCAGTTAATGAGTCAATCCACTTCATCCAGGGTCTTCCTCTCTTGTGCTGTCCCTCTAACTTCTGAGTGTGACATCCTTCTCCAAGGACTGGTCCCTCCTGGCAACATTCCTAAAATATGTGGGATGGATCTTGAAAACACTTGCCTTCAAGGAGCAGCCCAGTTTCGCCATCTCCGGAACTTACCTGTTTGTTCTCTTAGTAGTTCATGGTATGTTCAATACTCTTTTCCAGCACCAACACTCAAAGGCATTGATTCTTCTGTCATCATTAATCATCGTGCAGCTCTGATGCACAGCAGGTAATTTCGGAGATCATGGCTTGAATTAGGCACATCTTAGTGTCTAGACAAACATCATTCAGTATTCTAGAGAGGCCTATGACAGCATATTTACCTAATGCAATTAGTCTTTTGATTTTCTAACTGCTGGTGCCAAAAGTCTTGATCATGGACCCAAGCAAGCTGGAATTATTCACAATCTCAATCTCTTCTCCATTTTATCAAATGCCTTTGCATAGTCAATTAAACACAGACAGATTCCTCTGGTACTCTCTGCTTTCAGCTAAGCTCCATCTAACATTGGCTATAATGTTCCTAGTGCTATGGTCTCTTCTAAGCCCAGCCTGTACATCTGGTAGATCTCTGTTGTTTCTGGATAATCTTCAGCAGCATTTTGCTTGCGTGTGATATTAGTGATATTGTTTGATAATTTCTACACTCTGTCAGGTCACCTTTTTTTTTTCAATGGGAATAAATATGGATCTCTTCCAGTCAGTAGACTAGGCAGTTGTCCTGTAGATTTCTTGTCACAACCTGGTGAGCACATATAGAGTTGCATTTGTTTGTTGAAATATATCAATTGGTATTACGTCAATTTCTGGGTTTTGTTTTTTGCCAATTCCTTCAGAGCAGCCTAAACTTCCTCCTTCATCACCATTACCTTTTTATCATATGTTGTTTCATGAAATTCTTCTGTGTGAGCCAATTCTTTTTGGTACAGAGATTCTGTTTAGTCCTGGGTCATTCAATATTCTGTCCACAGCATCCTTAAGTATTGCAACTTGAGTCTTTAATTTGTTCTTCAGTTACTTTAGGTTAAGAAATGCCAAGTGAGTTAGTCCATATTGATTTTCTGACTCCAGCTCTTTGCACATTCATTATAATACTTTGTTTTTATCTTTCTGAACTGCCCTTTTAAATCTTCTGTTAATCTCAAAGGTTGTTGCTGTTGTTGTTAGGTGCCATAGAATCAAGTACAGCTCATAGCAACCCTATGAACAAAAGATCTGAACCCTGTTCTATCCTGTACCATCCTCACACTTCCCAACACACAAAAGTCCTTTGCAGCAGTCACCATGTCAATCCACCTGGTTGAGGGTCTTCTGCTTTTTCAATGACTCTCTACCCTTCTCGGCATCAAGTCCTTCTGCAAGCCCCTCCTAGCAACATGCCCAAAGTATGTGAGGTGAAGCCTCATCTACTTGCTTCCAAAGAACATTACAGATACACCTTCTCTAAGACATTATCTGGTTGCTTTCCTGGCCATCCATGGGATGTTCGGTATTCATCTCCAACACCATAACTCAAAGGGATCAATTCTTTTTCTGTCATCTGTATTCATTGTCCAGCTTTCAGATTTATAACAAGTAATTGGAGAGACAATGGCTTAAAATCAGACACACCTTAGTCTTCAAACTGATATCATTACTCCTCAATGATTTGGAGACATTCCTAACTGCAGATTTGCCCAGTGCAATGAGTCTCTTTATTTCCTGACTGCTGGTACCAATGGTGTTAATTGTGGATCCAAGCAAGATGAAGCTGTTTACAGTTTCAATCTCCTCTTCATCCATCAAGACACTGCCTATCCATCAATTGGTAATAATCATTGTTTTCTTGACATTAAGATGCAATCCATACTGCATTCCTTGATCTTCTGCAACAAGTACTTCAAGCTCTTCTCACTTATAGCAAGCAAGGTTGTGTCATCTGCATAACACAGGTTATTGGTGAGTCTCCCTCCAATCGTGATGCCAACATTCCTCTTCATAAAGATGGATAATCTCCTGTTGTGTGAGTCACAGCCTTTGAAAATCTGATGGAGGGTCAGCTGTGAGTCAGTTCTGGTATAGCCCAAATGAGTCATAAATAACTTGATAGCGCCTAACAAACTAAAGCCAGATTATATAAATATAGTAAAAGTATAAGACCCGGGCATATATCCATTTTGGTTTTAAACTATATAGCAGTCTCGTACTCTGTTCAAATGATTGATTTTTTTGTTCCTTTTGAGCACAAAGAAATGTTCTGAAATTGGTATTTTTTGTAGTTTATATGTAATTTGTTATGATCTATGCATCTCAATGTCAATAAAACACAGGTAAACATTTTTTAAAGCATTTTCTACTTCTAGCCTAGATCCATCTCACATCAGTAACAATAGCCCTTGTTCCCCTTCCTTTTTAATCCAGTTTAAATTGGTACTTCTCTGTTGACATGCTTCTGCAACTGCATACAAATTATCTTCAGCAAAATGTTACTTATTTTGATAAAAATGAGAGTGTTTGATCCTTTCTTCATTGTGTTGTATCATTTTCCTTTAGAATGGGCACAGATAACAAATTGATTAGCTAGGTACCTGTCTTCCAAGTTTCTTTCCATGGCTGATAATTGAAGTATTTGCCCAAACATATACATTTGGTATTCTTCGATTCCTGGATCCTTGTTTTTTTGCCAAGTTGCCTTGAGTGCAACTTGGACTTCTTCAACAATACCAGTTTTCAATTATATGCTCCCTCCTAAAACGGTTAAACATTGGCCAATTCTTCTTCCTACAATGAGTCTGTATAGTGCTTCAATTTTCTTTTGAGGATTTTATGTGTTATTCAATTTTTTTTACCCATTTTGATTTTAGGTGCTGTTGATTTGGTTCTGACTCATGGTGACCCTACATATTACAGAACAAACACTGCTCCCAGTTCTGTGCTAGACTTTGTTTGAACCTTTTATTGTAGTCATGGTGTCAATCTGTCTTATTGTTGATCTTTCTTTTGGTACTATATCCAATTTTACATGATTTCTTTCTCCATAGATTGATCACTCTCAACAACAAATACAACGTGTTTGAGATGAAGTCTCACTAGCCTTACTTCTAAGAAGTCTTGCTGTCTTCACTTTTTTTGGCTCTGTTTTTGTTAGGTGCTATCGAGTCAACTACAGCCCCCAGCAAGTACCCTGCTCTGCTTTGTGCCATCCTTACCATCTCAGATATAATTGAGATCATGGAAGCAGTTACTGTGTCAATCAATCTTTCTGGAGGCCTTCCTCTCTTTGCTGACGCTCCACCTTACAAGCAAGTTGTCTTTTACCCAGTGACTCCTTTAATATTATAATGAGAGGCTTGATGAGTTTTTTTCCTCCCCAAGTATGCTCTTCCCTTTTGATTTTTAACTCTATGTTTTTGCACATTTAATTGTAATACTTTGTACCCTTCAGTTATTTTTTGAAATATGTACAGCTCTTTTATTTCATCATTTGCTATATTTGCTTTAGCTTCAGCCTTAAAGAGAAAGTCCATTTTTCCTGATATTCATTTGGGTTTTTCTTTCTTTTCTGTATTCTTAATGACTCTTTTCTTTCTTCGAGAATAATGCCCTTGATGTCATCCCTAACTCTTCTTCATAAATCCAAGTATATTCTTGAGATGGTTTCTATCTAAATTAATATATTACAGACCACATATTGTCTCTATGAAACTCATTTTAATTTTCTTTAACTTGAACTTGCATATGAGAAATTGATGATTTTTTCTCAAAATTTGTTTCTGACCACTTCCCACAAATATAGTCTATTTGATTCCTGTGTACCCCATGCAGAGATTTAATTGTAAAGCTCTTTATTTTGCTGAAAATACATATGTTCAATGAATAAAAATTTGATCATGGAAAATTCACTTATAAGATCTCTGGAGTCATTTTTATCACCAATGCCAGTTACTGTTTCCAACTCTCACATTCTAATCACCAGTAATTATCAATTCATCTCGATTTAATGTTTAATCAATTTCAGACTGAAGAAATTGATAAAAGCCTTCTGTTTCATCTCTGGCATTAGTTGTTGTGTAAATTTGAATAAGAATAATAGTATTAACTTCTCTTTCTTGTATGTGTATAGATATTACCTATCACTGACAGTGTTAGATTTCAGGATAAATATTAAAATGTTCATCTAGGCAATTAATGAGATGCATTCCTTTTCAATTTGTCATTCTTGGCAGAATAAATAAAACATATGCTAGTTTGTCAGATAACCAGCAATCATGTGTCTATCTGTTATAATGGTGTGAATTTGCTATAATGTTAGAAGGTGAGTCATCATTGTTTCAAATACCAGCAGAGCTACCCATGGTAGACAGGTCCCATAGATCTTACAGAGTAGGAAAACAGGATGAAGCAAGATGGGGCATGTTGCTGTTATGTGTTGAGTTGCCTGTGACTCATAGTCACCCTATGTACAACAGCTCTGAACCCTGTTCTATCTTGAGCCAACCTTATTGTCTCTGACAAATCTACCCCCATTCCACCAGTCACTGAGTGAATCCATCTCATCGAGGATCTTCCTTTCTTATGCTACCCCTCCAGCATCCTAAGCATGATGTCCCTCTCCAAGGGCTGGTCTCTCCTTGCAACATGCCCAAAGTATGTCAGATGGAGATCAAAATCTTTGCTTCCAGAGAACAGCCTACTTTAATCCTCTCTAAAATAAACCTGTTTGTTTTCCTAGTGGTCTATGGTATTATTATAAGAGTATTCAATACTCTTCTCCAGCACTACAGCTCAAAGGTATCAATTCTACTTCTATCATCTCTAGTCATTGTCCAGCTTTCTGACAAATAGCGTGTAATTGCAAAGACCATGACCTGTATCAGGCACACCTTAACTTCCAGACTGAAATTATTGCTCTTCAGTACTCTGGAGAGGTCCCTGACAGCAGATTTTCCCAGTGCAAATCTTTTGATTTTCTGGCTGCCGGTACCAAAAGTATTGATTGGCATACACTTTTGAAATGATTGACTAAATATTCTTTACGAATAGCTACAAAAAGTTGTACTAGAAAATGAATTCTTCAGGTTCGAAGGCACTCTAAACATGACTGAGCAAGAGTCTACCTTGGGGTTGGAAGAACGTGTTCATGACCCTCATTTGTGGATATGGCATGGCCCAGATGAGAAGAAAAAGTTGCAAATATTCATTAATAATTGAAACAGGGAATAAGTTAGAATCTAGGAAAACTAGAAGCTGCCAAGAATGAAATGGAATACAAACAGATCAAAATTTGAAGATAGTCATAGAGTAGCTCACATTTAATTTCTTGATCATGTTGCTAGAGTGGTTATTCTTTGGAGAGGTACATCATCCTTGGGAAAATGGAAGGCTGGAGAAAGAGAGGACAAAGTGAACTGACAGTGACTGCTGCAACGGGCTCTTGTATGTTGGGAAGTGTGAGGTTGGAACAGGATAGGACAGGGTTCAGGTCTGTTGTTCATGAGGCTACTATGAGCCATACTCGACTCAATGGTACCTAACACTGATCTATGTGTCTGTCATTGTACCAGTACCACGCTGTCTTGACCACTACAGCAGTGTAGTAGGATTTGAAATTAGGGAGTGAGATGCCTTCTACCTTTTTTCTCTTTTTAAGGAGTGCTTGACTTATTCTGGGCCTCTTTCCATTCCAAATGAAATTGGAGATTGCATTTTCCATCTCGTTGAAGAATAGAATTGGTTTTTGTATTGGGATTTTGGTAGTGTTGTCATTTTCACAATATTGAATTTTCCTATCCATGAAGAAGGAATATTCTTCAACCTCCCCAGTTCTCTTTTTATGTCTTGTAATAATATTTTGTAATTTTCTTTGAACAGATCCTTTGTGCTTCTGTTTAGATTTACTCCTAAGTACTTAATCCTGTGATTAGCTATTGTTAATGGTATTGTTTTTCTCAGCTCCAGTTCTGTATTCTCTTTGTTACTGTAGATCAATGGAATAGAATTGAGAATCCAGAAATTAGTCCATCTACCTATGGTCAACTGATTTTTGACAAGGAGATGAAATCAGTTACGTGGGGAAACAACAGCCTTTTTTTTTCATGACAGCCTATTAACAAATGGTGTTGGCAAAATTGGAAAACTATCTGCAGAAACCTCAAGCAAGATCCACACCTCACTCCATATACAAAAACCAATTCAAAGTGGATAATGGACCTAGGACTAAAACCAAGGACTATAAACTTCATTAAAGAAAAGCTTCGAAAAACTTTAGAAGCCCTAACCCGCCACATAAACAGTCTGCCAAACATCCTGGAAAATCTACAACCAGGAGAGGATTAAATAGATGAATGGGACCTTCTAAGAATTAAATTCCTATGCACATCCAAAAACTTCTCCAACAGGGTAAAAAGGAAAGCCACAGATTGGGAAAAAAATATTTGGTGTGTGACAAGGGATTATCTAGAATTTCTAAAATACTCAAGCACCACAAGAAAAAAAGGAAATAACCCAATATGAACAGACACTTCACCAAAGAAGACATTCAGATGGAAAACAAACCCATGAAGAAATGTTTAAAATATCTACCTCTAAGAGAGATGCAAATCAAAACAACTATGAGATATCATCTCACCCCAGTCAGAATAGCAAAATTTAACAGGACACCAAGCAACAAATGCTGGCGAGGCTGTAGAGAAACTGGAACCTGTATTCACTGTTGGTGGGAGTGTAAAATGGTGCAACCACTATGGAAGGCTATATGGAGCTTTCTCAAAAAGTTGCAAATAGAAATACCATTTGACCCCGTAATTCCACCACTGGGAATTTACCCTAAAGAAACCATAACTGCCAGTCAATCAGAAATATGCACACCCATGTTTATTGTGGCTTTGTTTGCAGTAGCAAAGAGAAACAACCCAAGTTCCCATCAACAAATGGATGGATAGAGAAGTTCTGGTATGTTCACACAATGGAATACTATGCAGAATTGAAAAAAGGAACCCACGAAATATTATGCAAAATGGATGACCCTGGAGGACATTATGCTGAGTGAAATATCTCAGTCACAAAAGGACAAATGTTGCATAGGGCCACTGTTGTAAAACGGGGCTTACATCAGGTTTGATGGAAGACAGAAAATAAGGGGAGGAATGATGTATATTCCACTGAAACAGATGAGGGAGAGCACTATTTAAAAGGGACATATGAATGGGTATTCTTGTCATTACAGAAGTCCAGATTGAAAGCTGCATAGTGGAGTGGACTTGCGGGGAGGGATTGCATAACAATGAAAGAGTTTTTCATTTTATTTTCAAGGAGAAGAGTGAATTGGGAGGGTGGGATGGGTAGGCAGAAAAATGCAACAATGAATGACTGGAAACCCTAAGTCTCTATAAACATTCATTAAAATTAATTAGAAAACAAAACAAACAAACCAAAAATAAACCCACCAAGCAGTAGCTAACAACAACAGCAACAACTGTATTTGGACATAGATTTTTGTATTGCTAATACTTTATGAATTGCAGATAGTTCAACGGTACACAACAACAGCAGCAACAACAACAAGGACAACAACAATACCTTATGGCATCCTCAAGTCCAAAACTAGCCATTTACTGACCACTGAAGAATTGACACAGTAATGAAAGAGCACTCTTGCTAGTTGTGTGTTCTCAAGTAGATCTTTAATTTTTCTGCTCTTTGGTTTTCCCATGTTCCAAATAAAGTAATTAATCATCAAAGTTGAGTCATGTCAGTAATAGATGGTTTATATAAAAATGTTTAGAAAATATTGTATTGGTGCTGTTATACTTGCTCAAATCAGCTCAGACTCATAGGAACTTATGTACAATCTAATGAAACATTGTCCTGTCCTGTGCCATCTTCACAATCTCTGCTGTGCTGAAGTCTGTTAAAGTCCCTGCATTAATTCAACTCATCGAGGTACTTTGTCTCCTTGGCTGACTCTCCACTTTTCTAAGCATTATGTTGCTTTCCACAGACTGCTTCTCTTGGCTCTCATACACTAAGCATTTAAGATGAAGTCTCACCATCCTTGCCTCCAAAGAACACTTTGGCTGCATTTCTCCCAAGGTAGAGTTACTTATTCTTTTGTTGTTGGACTATTCAGTATTTCTTGACAATGCCACAGTTCAAACAAATCCATTCATATCTGTCTTCCTGATTCATTGTATAACTTTCAAATATGTTTGAATCGATTGAAAATACCATGACTTGGGATAGGTGTACAAGACATCCTTGCTATTTAGCACTTTAAAGAGGTCCTTGATAGATTTCCCCCAACCAATATGATATTTGAAAATACAAGGCTTTGGAAAAAATGAGGACCTAGGGGTGTAGTGCATTATATGCTTTATTGCTAACTGAATAGTCAGTAACTCAAATCCACCAACTATTTCACAGAAGAAAAAGAAAGAAATCTTACTTCATTAATGTTTACAGCCAAAAAGGAGCATTGCCGTGAGTCAGAATTTATTTGTTGACAGGATGGTTAGGTATTTATAAATCAGTATGAGTCTTTGGCTGTATTTTTCTTTGGCTTCTCAAAGCAGGATGCTTCTATAGCATTCTTCAAGAAAAGTCTCTAGATTATTTGTATCAGAACCCCGAATTCGAAACACACATTGTATTTCCTGAGGCTAAATGCTTCTAGTCTAATGATGCTTTGCCTATTACAAAAAAATGCATTTCTATGTATGTCTTGAAATACAGTATCGCGAGTGACAGGATATTATCCATTCCCATATGGTGCAGGATAGAGCAGGGTTTAGGGCTGTTGTGCATAGGGTCGCTATGAGTCGGAAATGACTCGACGGCACATAACAACAACAACAACATATAAGGAAGTCCAGTGAATACCACTATCATTCAGATATATGCACCAACAACCAGAGCCAAAGAAGAGGAAATAGAATATTTCTACCAACTTTTACAGTAGGAAATCAATCTAACATGCAATCAAGATGCATTGATAATAATGGGTGGCTGGAATGCAAAAGTTGGGAACAGAGAAGAAGATTCAGTAGTTGGAAAACATGGACTTGGTTACAGAAGTGAAGCTGGAGATAGAATGCTTGAATTTTGCACAATGACTTATTCATTGCAAATACATTTTATAAGA
>NW_006399944.1:2061015-2097943 GCF_000299155.1 Elephantulus edwardii | reverse complement strand
GCAAAAAATAAGGCTCTAGGAGTAGATGGTATACCAATTTATATATTTCAACTAACAGATGATGGTGCCCTGGATGTTCTAACCAAGTTGTGCCAAGAAATCTGGAGAACAACCCCTTGGCCAACTGACTGGAAGAGATCTATATTTGTTCCCATTCCAAAGAAGGGTGACCCAATAGAGTGTGAGACTATAGAACAGTGTCATTGGTTCCACATGCAAGCAAGATTCTGCTGAAGATTATTAAAAAACTATTTGGAACAGCACATCAACAGAGAACTGCCAGAAGTCCAGGCTGAGTTTAGAAGGGGTCCTGGTATTAGGGATATTGTAGCTAATGTTAGATGGATCTTAGCTGAAAGCAGGGAGTACCAGAGGAATGTCTGTTTGTGTTTCATTGATTATGCAAAGATTATGTGGGTCATAACAAACTGTGGCTGACTCTGAGAAGAATGGGAATTCCAGAACACTTGATCATGCTAATGTGAAATCTATACTTGGACCAAGAGGCAGTCATTAGAACAGAGCCAGAAAACACTGCATGAATCAAAATTGAGAAGGGTGTACACCAGGGATGTGTACCATCTCCATACCTTTTCAACCTGTATGTATAATAAATTATCCGGGAGGCTGGGCTCTATGAGGAGAATTGTGGCATCAGGGTTGGTGGAAGATCTATCAATAATCTGCGTTATGCAGATGACACAACTCTGTTTGCTGAGACTGAGGGGGATCTGAAGCACTTGCTGCAGAGGGTCAAGGCCTTCAGTCTTCAATATGGATTGAGGCTCAATATCAAGAAGACAAAGATTCTCACCCGTGGACCAATTGACAGCATCAGGATGGTCAGTGAAGAGATTGAGATTGTTAACAATTTTAGTCGGCTTGGCTCCACAGTCAACACTCTTGGCACCAGCAGCCAGGAAATGAAAAGACATATTGTGATGGGAAAGTCTGCTGTTAGGGACCTTTCCAAAGTACTGAAGAGCAATGGTGTCACTCTGGAGACTAAGGTGCATCCGATACAGGCCATATTCTTTGCAATCACTTGTTATGTGTCAGAGAATTGGACAATGCCTAGGGAGGATAGAAGAATTGATGCCTTTGAGCTGTGGTGCTGGTGAAGAGTACTGAATATACCACGGACTGCTAAGAAAATGAACAGGTTCGTCCTGGAGAGGGTTTAACCGGGCTGCTCCTTGGAGGCAAGGATTCTGAAACTTCATCTGACATACTTTGGGCATGTTGCAAGAAGTAACCAATCCTTGGAGAGGGACGTCATGCTTGGGAGGGTGGAAGAACAGTGCAGGAGAGGAAGACCCTCTAGGATGTGGATTGATTCATTGACTGGGCTAATCGGGATGGGTGTTTCGGAGATAGTATAATTGGCACAGAGCAGGGTTTAGGGATGTTGTACATATAGTCACTATGAGTTGCAAGCGACTCGACGGCACATAACGACAACAACAACAACAACAACAACAACAACAGATTACTTTACCTACAATGTGTAAACACTATTAAGTGTGGTATTTTAAAAATTCTCAAAACCACAAGGAGATATTATCTCACCCCAGTTGCAGTTGCAAAGTTTAAAGGCCAGCAAGCAATAAATATTGGAGAGGATGTGGAGAATGGAACTCTCATCCACTCATGGTGATATTATAAAATGATAATGTCTTCCACTCTGGAAGACAATTTGGTGTTTCTTGAAAAGGCTGAAAAAAGAAATTCCATGTGGACTAGCTATTCCACTGCTAGGAATATACCCTGAATGAAAAAGAAGTGAGACACATATGGGGATTTGTACATTGATGCTGATAGCAACATTATTCACAATAGTAAGAAAATGGAAACATTGCAGATACCTATCAACAAATGAATGGATTGAGAAATTGTGGCACATTCACACAATGGAATACTCAGGAATAATGCTTTTGAAGAAAGCAACATAGGAGAGGCTGGAGAGTATTATGCTGAGTGAACTTAGTCTCAAAAGGACAAATACTGCATAAGAACATTATTGCAAAAATAGAAGGATAACTGGTAAGAAGGGTACAAAAGTCCAAAGGGGGAAGGTGAAGGAGGAGGGAGGCTGGCTATGGGGAGAGAGAATCACAAGGTCATAGAGTTTGGTGGGCAAAGGAAGAGGATGAAAGAATTAGGAAAGATCCAGTGGGGACCTGAAAAATGGGGTAATAATTTGCATAAATCAATGCCAATTAATTTCATAAGATACAATGTTGAAACAAATGAGAATGATATAAACACAATGCATATATGAATGAGACACAATGTATATGAATCTTGTATGCAAATCAAAAGAAAATAAAATTATTTTAAAAGGTGCTACTGTTATAAGCACACTATATTCTTTTTTAAATTTTAATGAACATTCACATAGAGTTTGGATTTCCATTCACTATACTCTTTATACAGTTAGAATTTTTTATTATCTTCAATTTATACAATTTTGTTCTTATTTTAGATGACTTGTATAATGCCTTATGTTGTTGTTGTTGTTGTGTGCCATTGAGTAGAACCTACCCATAGGTGACTCTTCAGCAGGTTTTTAGAGGCAGTTAATCACATGGGAGATTGTTCATTCTCCCACAAAGCATCTGGTGGATTCAGAGTACATGCCTTCGGGATTGTAGGGCAACTTCTTGCCGCTAGGCTACCAGAGGTGCTTAATGCCTTCTAGAATAAGAGAGTATGCATTCTAGAACAAGGTAGATAGAATACTAACAAATAACTCTCAACATATCATTTCCTATACACATTAGATATGAGTATCAGTATTTTTTAAATTTAAAATTATTTCATGAAAGAAGGAGTAAACTCTAGAATCTATCTTATTTGTACATACTATATTGTATATTTTCCTAACTAGTTAAATGAAAATTTTCACAATAAGAATAATTCCAGTTGAGCATCAGGGTAAAAATATCATTGTTAGAAGCATTGCATTTATGATTTATAACAGATTGACTTAATATCACCAAGTTTTGTTTAGTATGTTTTATAGAAACACATTTCATTTCAGATTAAGGAAATTAGTATATTATTGCCTCAATGGTAATTTTCAACTAACTATGTGAACGAAGAAATCTGACCTAACTGGTCTGCTTGGATCTTTCCAATTCTTCCAGATAATACACAATTCCAGAGTAGATTGCTTGGAATGAATCGAGAACAAACTGTTATAAAAGTTTATGGGGATCTTTCTGAGGTCTTGACTTCTTTGAGCCACTGTTTTGGGATACTTGGAGTTCATCATACTTCATTTTATGGTTCCACTTATGAATTCAGACCTCAAGACTTCATATTGACGCCTAATCATCTTTCCTGCCTAAACCCTACTCTATCTCTTGCCAACCTTATTGTCTCTGACATACCTATCCCCATCACCCCAGTGATGGAATCAATCCATCTCATTAACGGTCTTCCTCTCCTGAGTTGTCTGTCCCTCTACCCTCCAAAACATGATGTCCCTCTTCAAGGACTGGTCCGTCCTTGTAACATGTCCACCATATATCAGATGGAGCTTCAGAATTCTTGCCTCCAAGGAGCATCCTGGCCTCACCCTCTCCAGGATGAATTGTTTGTTTTCCTAGCAGTCCATGATATATTCAATTCTCTTCTCCAACACCAAAGCTCAAAGGCATCAAATCTCCTTCTATCATCTCTAGTCATTTATTGTCCAGCTCTGAGATGCATAGCAAATAGTTGCAAAGACCATGGCCTGTATCAAGCGCACCTTAGTCTTCAGACTGACATCGTTGTTCTTCAGTATTTTGGAGAGATCTCTGACAGCAGACTTTCCCAATGCAATTGTTTTTTAATTTCCTGGCTGCTGGTACCAAGAGTGTTATTTGTAGAGCCAAGCAAACTGAAGCTGTCAACAATCTCAGTCTCTTCACCATCTATCATTATGCTTCAAATTGGTGAGAATCTTTGTTTTCTTGATGTTGAGCTTCAATCCATATTGAAGGCTGCAATCCTTGACCTTCTGCAGCAAGTGCTTCAGGCCCTCCTTAGTTTCAGCAAGCAGGATTGTGTCATCTGCATAATGTAGATTGTTGATGAATCTACCTTCAATCCTGATGCCACACTTCTCATAGAACCCAGCCTCCCGGATAACTTGTTCCACATATAGACTGAAAAGATATGGAGATAGTACATATCCTTGATGCACACCCTTCCCAATTTTGAACTATGCAGTGTTTCCTTGCTCTGTTCTGATCACTGCCTCCTGGTCCAAGTATAAGTTTCAAAAAAACACAATCAAGTGTTCTGGGATTCCCATTCTTTTCAGAGTCAACCACAGTTTGTTGTGATCCACACAGTCTAATGCCTTTGCATTGTCAATTAAACACAGATAGACATTCCTCTGGTAGTTGCTGCTTTCAGCTAAGATCCATCTGACATTAGCTATAAAATTCTTAGTGCCATGGCCTCTTCTAAATCCAGCCTTTACTTCAGGCAGTCCTCTGTTGACGTGTATGTAAGTAGAATTTGTAATAATATGGTGCTTGCAACTATAGTTTTCCAGAAGCAAAAATATTGTTAGAGTTTGGTACTTGTGCTGTGCTTCGCTCTTCTTAGGAACTGAAGAGTCATTGAACATCATTAGAACAGAGTTTTAAGTGCGCTGACATTTAGCAGGCCCTCTGCATTTACCCTATTGCCTGATGCTAGACATGGATCTTCTAAACTAATGCCAGGATTATACTGGGTTCTAAAAAGCAACATAATTAGTGATTTTGTAATGTTAGAAAAATTTGGATTTTAATAACTAAAGGGCTAAACTAAACCAACATTATTTATAGCTACAGAAAATTTTTTAAAATGGCTCTTTTAAGAGAAAGAATTTATTTTATTTTATGTGGTATCTTTGACATACTATTAATCTCTGTGATCAAATAAATAAAATATTAATAAAGTAGAATAAATAAAGTTCACAAAACATAGATTGTTGTTAAGTGCTGTTGAATCAAGCGCGACACATAGCATTTCAATGAACAAAAGATATGTTCTATCTTGCATCATCCTCACCCTCCTGACATAGAGCCCATTGCAGCAGTTATCATATCAATCCACCTGGTTGACTGTCTTTCTCTCCTTCACTGAATCTCTATGTATCCCAACATGATGTTCACTGACTCTCTATGTATCCCAACATGATGTTCTTCTTCAAGGAATTGCATCTCTGAGCAACATGTCTAATGAATGTGAGGCAAAGCCTCATTATTCTTGCCTCCAAAGAGCACTCTGTCTGCACCATCTTGTTCTGTTGGCCATCTGTAGGATGTTCAGTGCTCTTCCCCAACACCATAGCTCAAAGGCATCAATTATTTTTCTCTCCTCCTTATTTATTGTAATCAGAAAGATTATGGCCTTAATCAAACACACCTTAGTCATTAAACTGACATCACTACTCCTCAATAATTTGGAGAGGTCCCTAACTGCAGATTTTTCCAGTGCAATGTGTCTCCTTATTTCCTGACTGGCCATACCGAGGGTACTAATTGTGGATCCAAGCAAGATGAAGCTATTGACAGTTTCAATCTCCTCTTCATCTATCATGATGCTACCTATCAATCCACTGGTAAGAATCTTCCTTTTTCTGACATTGTGATGCTATCCATCCTGGAGGCTGCATTCCTTGATCTTCTGCAATAAGTGCTTCAAGTCCTCCTCACTATCAGAAAGCTAGGTTGTGTTTTCTGCTTAACACCGGTTATTGATGAGTCTTCCTCCAATCCTGATGCCAACACTCCCCTTCATAGAGTCCAGGTTCTTGGATAATTTGCTTCGTATACAGATTGAATAGATAAGGAGAAAGAATACAACCCTGACACACTCCCTTCCTAATTTCAAACCATGCAGTTTTCCTCTGCCCCATTCACTCAACAGCCAGCTGATCCATGTATAGGTTCCTCATGAGTACAATCAAGTGCTCTGCGATTCCTATTCTTCTCAATGTCAGCCACAACTTGTCATGGTCCACAAAGTCAAATGCCTTCTCATAGTTGATAAAGCACAATATGAGACACCCTTCTGGTATTCCTTACTTTCAACCATTATCCATTTGACATCAGCAGTGATGTCCCTGGTGCTATGGCCTCTTCTAAATTCTGCTTGAACTTCTGCCAGTTCCTCATCTATGTACTATTCCAGCCATTTTTGAATGATCTCCAACAGTGTTTTTCTTGCATGTGATATCAACGATATTGGTCGATAATTTCCACAATCAGTTGGATCATGTTTCTTAGGAATGGGTACAAATATGGATCTCTTTCAATCTGTTGGCTAGACACCTATCCTCCAAATTTCCTGGCATAGACTGGTGAGTGCGTCCAAGGCAGCATCTGTTAATTTAACCAAGTCAATTAGTATCCCACTGATTCCTGGACCTTATTTTTTGCCAATGCCTTCAATGTAGCTTTTACTTTCTCCTTCATTACTATTGGCTCCTGTTCATATGATACTTACTGAAATGTTTCAGTATCAAGCAATTCTTTATGGTACAGTGACTCTGTGTATTCCCTCCATTCTCTTTTGATGCTTTCTGGGTCATCCAATTATTGCCCATAGCATCTTTCAATATTGTGACATGCCACTTAAATTTGTTTCTCAGTTCTTTCAACTTAAGAAATGAATACTGAGTTCTTCCCTTTTTAGTCTCCAATTTCAACTCTCTGCACATTCCATTATAGTACTTTGCTTTCTAAACCTCCTGAACTGCCCTTTGAAATTGTCTATTCAGCTTTCACTTTGACAAGTTTTCCTTTAGATTTGTCTTCCCATGTTCCAGTGCAAGCTTTAGAGTAAATTCTGATGTCCATTTTGGTTATTTTTATCATTCCTCTTTTTAATAACCTTTTTCTTTCTTCATGGATGAAATCCTTGATATAATCCCACAACTTGTCTGATCTTCTACCCTTGGTATTCAATGCCTCAAACCTATTCTTAAGATGATCAAGAAATTCAGATGGAATTGATTCAAGAACATATCTTGGTTTCTGGATACTTATTTTCATTTTCTCGGCCTCAATTTGAACTTGCATATGAATCATTGATCTGACTCACAGTCTGTCTCTGGCCCAGTTTTGAATGTCCATATTGAGCTTCTCCAATGATTTCTTCCACAAACGTAGTCAATCTAATACCTATGCAGCCTATCAGGTGAAATCCACATGTACTGTTGTCTTTGATGTCTTTTAGAAAAAGTATTTGCAATGAATAAATTATTGTAAATACAAAAATTAATAATTTTATTTCCAGCTTCATTTCTATCATCAAGTCCTTATTTTCCTACTACTGTTTCCTTTTCATTGAAATCTGTGTCACTGGTATGTCATATGCCAAAAGAGTTTCCCATCGTGGACAGGTTTTGGTGGAGCTCCCTGATTAAGGCAGGCTAGGAAGCAGGATCTGCCATCTCCCTCCTAAATATATGCTCTTACATCTAGAGCCAAAGAGGAAGAAATTGAGGATTTTTACCAAAATTTTACAGTCAGAATTAACTGAACATGCAGTCAGGATGTGCTTATCATTAAAACAATGATAAAACCTATCATATATGGGAAGTTAGTGTATGACAGAGCTAATATTTTGAGAGTGCTTAGTTACTAAATGGTGTCATCTCTTAACTGGCTAGTCGTATGTTGGAAATGAAATTGAATTTTTAACTTGCCTCATAAAAGTATAAATTATGAATATGTGAACAACTCTAAAATGAAAAACTAAAATAAAAATTTGCAAGGGAGTCTGGAAGACTATATATGTTAGAGACAATGAAAAACTTTTCTACTATATTGGTAACTAAGAAACTATAAAAGAGAGACACTTGACTATACAAAAATAGTAAGTTCTGGAATGATGCAGTTGTTTTTAATTTTCAATGTTGAATTTAATCCAGAATGACTTAATTAAGATTCTTGGAAAATACATTACATTTGAAAGTTACCCTTCTGAAGAGCAAAATTGGATTCTCACAACCTAAGAAAAATGCTCCCAATGACACACAATAACGACACACTATGATGACTTTAACAGACCAGAAAGAAAAAGCCATTTCAGTTAAAAAAGAAATTATTGTGATTTGGGTGAAAGTTTACAGAGCAAATTGGTTTCCTACTAAGCAATTCATAAACATTTTATTTCTGAGGTTAATTATAATATCCACAGTGTAATGGTACTCTTCCAATTTTGCCATTTCGTTTTGTCTTTCTTTTCTATTTCTTCTTGACTTCTGAAATTTTTCTCTAAACAAGTGCTGTCTTTTATCTTGTTATTGCCTATTATTCTGAGAAGTGCATACAACTCTAGTGTCATTATTCACCCTGTAGATTGCTTATTTGGCTAAATGTTGATCTATAGAGATGGTAAAAATTCAAAGGGTGACTATCAACATCCTTGGTACTAGCTATCAGGAAATCAAGTAATGTATTTGACTGGGCAGCTCTAATATCAGAGATCTCTCCAAAATGATCTAGATTAAAGACTATGGTGTATCTGATTCAGGGAATAGTCTTCTCAGTCACCGGCTATGCATTAGAGATCTGGACAGTGGATAAGGATAACAGAGGAGGAATTGATGCCTTTGAGTTGTAGGGTAGGAGAAGAGTACTGAACATCCTATGGGCTGCCCAAAGAACAAACAGTTATGTCTTGGAAAAAGTGCAGCTAGAGTGCTCCTAGGAGACAAAGATGAAACAGTTTCATCTTTCACACTTTGGACATGCTTGGAAAGACGGAGTTGGTTAAGGAGAGGAAGACCCCCCCAATGAGATGGATTGACATGGTGACTTCAGCAACGGGCTCTGGTATTGAGATGATGAGGATAGTTTAGAATAGGACAGAGTTCAGGCCAACTGTTCATAGGGTTTCTGTGAGTCTTACTAAGTTTAATGGCACTCAACAACAACAACAAGAGCCACTATAAAAATGATTTCTTAATAATTATCATGTAAAGATGGACAATGAATAAGGAAGACCAAAGAAGCATCGTGCCTTTGACTTGTGGTACTGATGAAAAGTATTGAATATACTATGGACTGTCAGAGTAACAAATAGATCTTTCTTGGAAGAAGCACAACCAGAGTACTCTTTAGATATGCAGATGGTGAAACTTCATCTCACTTAATATGGACATATTCCCAGAAGAAACTGTTCTTTCGAGATCTTTCTGGAAAAGGCAAAAAGTTAGTGAAAGAGATGAAGACCCTCAAAGATTGACACAGTGACTAAAAAAGGATGTGAGCATGATAGAGAGAGAGTGAGGCGAGCAAGGTTCAGATCTGTTGTGATTAGGGTGGACATGAGTCACAGCCATGGCAGCACTTGACAACAACAATAGTCAACCTAGTCAGAAGAGACTCTAAAATGTGCACTAGACCATCTAGAAGCCAAAACAAAGGGGTGGTGGTGGTGAGGAATGCTGAAGTAAAAGAGATGAACAGAAGATTTCAAAGAGCGGCTCAAGAGGACAAAGCAAAGTATTATAATGGAATGTGAAGAGAACTGGATTTGGAAAATAATAAAGAACTCATTCAGCATTTCTCAAGCTGAGAGAACTGAAAGACAAATTTAAACCTCGAGTTGCAATATTGAAAGATGCTATTGAATGACCCAGAAAACATCAAGAGAAGATGGAGAGAATACACAGAATCATTGTACCAAAAAGAATTGATTGACATTGAAAAATTTCAGTATCATATGAGCAGGGATTAATGGTAATGAAGGAGGGAGTTAAAGCTACATTTAAGGCATTGGTAAAAAATAAGGCCTCAGGAATTGATGGAACACCAATTGGCTTGTTTCAAATAACAATCCATGGATGCATTCACCAGTCTATGCCAGGAAATTTGGAGGAAAGCTGTCTGGCCAACAGATTAGAAGAGGTCCATATTTGTTCCCATTTTCAAAAAAGGCGAGCCAACAGAATGTGGAAACGATCAAATAATATCATTAACACAACATACATTTAAAAGCCCGATGAAGATCATTCAAAAGCAGCTAGAACAGTAGATAAAGAATTGCCAAAAGTTCAACCTAGATTTAGAAGAGGCTGTGGCACCCAGGATAACATTGCTGATATCAGATGGATTCTGTTTAAAGTAAGGAATACCAGAAGACAGAAGAATACCTCTTTGTACTTCATTGACTATGAAAAAGCATTTGACTGTGTGGATTATAACAATCTGTGGCTCACAATGAGTAGAAAGGGAGTCCCAGAACACTTGATTGTGCTCATCTAGACCAGGAAGCTGTTGTGTGAACAGAGCAAGGGAACATTATATGGTTTAAAATTAAAAAGGGAGTGAATCAGGGTTGTATTCTCTCTCCATACCTGTTAAATATGTATAGTGAGCAAATTATTCAAGAAGTTGGGTTCTGTGAAGAGGAATGTGGCATCAGGGTTGGTGGGAGACTCATCAATAACATGTGCTATGTGAATGACACAGGGCTGATTGCTGAAAGTGAGGAGGACCTTGAAACACTTGCTCCAGAAGATCAAGAAAGGCAGCCTTCAATATTAATTGCATCTCAAGGTGAAGAAAACAAAGATTATTACCACTGGACCGATAGACAACATCATGATGGATGGAGAAGAGACTGAAATTATTAACCACTTCATCTTACTTGGATCCACAATTGTCACCCTTGGTAGTAGGAGTGAGGAAATTAGGAAACACATTTCACTGGGAAAATCTACATTGAGAGACCTCTCCAAATTATTGAGGAGTAATCATTTCAGATTGTGGACTAAGGCACATCTAATACCAGAAGAATGTCTATCTGTGTTTCATTGATTATGCAAAGGCATTTGACTGCATGGATCATAACAAACTGTGGCTGACTCTGAGAAGAATGGAAATCCCAGAACATTTAATCGTGCTAATGCGAAACCTATACTTGGACCAAGAGGCAGTCGTCAGAACAGAGCAGGGCAACACTGAATGGTTCAAAATTGGGAAGGGTATGCACCAGGGATGTGTCCTATCTCCATACCTTTTCAACCTGTATGCAGAGCAGATTATCCAAGAGGCTGGGCTCTATGAGGAGATGCGTAGCGTTAGGATTGGTGGAAGATCTGCCAACAATCTGCGTTATGCAGATGACACAACCCTGCTCGCTGAAACTGAGGAGGACCTCATGCACTTACTGCAGAGGGTCAAGGACTGCAGCCTTCAGCATGGACTGAGGCTCAATGTCAAGAAGACAAAGATTCTCACCACTGGACCAATCGGTAGCATCCGGATGGATGGTGAAGAGATTGAGAGTGTTCATGGCTTCAGTTTGCTTGGCTCCACGGTCAACACTCTTGGCATCAGTAGCCAGGAAATCAAAAAACGTATTGCGATGGGAAAGTCTGCAGTTAGGGACCTCTCTATAGTACTCAAGAGCAACTGTGTCTCTTTGGAGACGAAGGTGCGCCTGATAGAGGCCATGGTCTTTGCAATCACTTGTTATGCATCAGAGAGTTGGACAATGAGTAGGGAGGATAGAAGGAGAATTGATGCCTTTGAGCTGTGGTGCTGGAGAAGAGCATTGAATGTACCATGTACTGCGAAAACAAACATGGTGGACAGTGTTTGGTGGAGCTTCCCAATTAAAACAAGCTTGGAAGCAGGAGTGATTTGATGGTTTATTCTTTAATAACTTTTGTTGTGAACCGTAGAGTCAGAACTGACCCATATCTGACACTGTGGTGGCTTTTCAGAGGCAGATAATTGCTGAGGAGGAGATTGCCCATCCTTCTTCTGTGGAGCAGCTCATGGTCTTTAACCAAACGTCTTCAGGATTGTAATACAGCTTCTCGCCAGTAGCCCACCAAAGCTTCCTTTCATAACTTATAAGTACACTATATTTATATATTGGCCATGATATAAATACAATTTTATAATTGTTGCTATGTTTAATTGAGTTGGAGCTGACCCATAGCTGACTCTCCAAAAGGTTTTCAGAGGCCTTAAATCACATGAGAAGGAATTGTTCATTTTTCTCCTGTGGAGCAGCTGGTAGTTTCAAATTGCATGCCTTTGAGTTGGCAGCACAGCTCCTTACCACCAGGCCATATAAGTTCCAACTAATTTTGGAAGTACTGAATTTTACATCGTTATTTTATATCCTGTGTGTATAATGAGAATGATCTATTTTGTGTGTGTTTTTTTGGGGGGGACACTTGACCTAGTCTTATTCTGATACAATGTTTATGTTACTTATTTTGTGACTTTGGACTTCTTCAATGTTCTGGAATAGTTTATTGATTTTAGCAGTAATATGTTAAATACAATGATTTAGTAACAAAAGGATAGATTATTGACTGTTTCTTAATTTTATTATGTGATAGATTTTTTTATCTCCTTCTGAGCCAGTTTTGCTAATTTATATCTTCATTATTACCTTAACATTTTGGGAACATTGATATAAATGTAAGAATATATTTGCATTTTCTTATAAATATTTATCTTATATTAATGTAGTGAGGGTTTTTCTTTAACTGTTTTTCTCACAAACATGACAGATTTTTTGGTGCACTTTATTCTTTTTCTGCTACTCTTTTTTCTCTTATCAAACACTTCTTTTTCCTTTTTAATTATTTTCTTTTAAAATTTTATGATTGTCATCTTTTTTGTTTCTTTGTTTTCACTATATCTGGCTTTGTATTGAAAGTTTTAGGGATTACGATTCCATTGCCATAATAACTCTCCCAGCTGGGTACACACTTACCTCTAACAGTCATAATACACATTTGTGGATAAACATATACACATATAAACATCCACATAGACTCAAGTACTCATATCATTAAAGTCAACACAGTACAGTGTATGTCATTTATATTTTCTTTTAAATGTCAACTTCTTTTTAAATATCACAGTGCCTACTGACTAGGTATGTTCTTTTGTTCTCCTTCAACACAAACCACTTAAAAAGCAACAGGTCAATCTGATCTCATGTTTTGAAGTACACATTATTTGTCTAAATCTTGTGGAAAAAAATTGCATGTGTTAAGTACACTTTTGTTGGTAGAGAATCCTTTAAAAATGTTTCTTTGTTTCATTTTCCCTAGTTTTCTTGTTACCAATTGCATTATAATTAACCTGGAGCCTGCAATAAAACAACATATTCGAAATATTTTGGGGGTTTTGAGAGCTTTATAAAAAGTTCCGTTCTATGGTGTAGAAGAGTAGCTCAGACTCTAATATGCAAGTGCTTAGGAAGTACTGCCAGTTCCAAGAAAGTCAACATCCACAGAGAGGTAAAAATTAATATAATTTATTTTCTTTAATGTTTCAGACTGCTTGATCCTTTAACCCAATGTGGCAAGTTTCAAATATTAATTTCCCTGCCCTTCTCTACCAAGGCAATATGATCCTTATCGCTATAAAATAAGCAGAGATCAGTTATCCATGGTAGACATAGAACAAATCTCTTGAAATAAATAGGATCAAACAAAAAAGCATCGAGAACACAAGTATAATTTTATTGTGCTATTTTGTCTACCATGGTTCTTTCCAAGTCTGAGACTAAATAGTTGAGACTTTAGTTCTTTCTTCTTATTAACATGGGTAACTAAAAGTGCTTTCTTCTAACTATAATATATTTAGTAGAGCCAACTCCTAACAAGCTCTTATGCCTCAAATATTAAAATACCAAGATGTGTGTATCAGGAGCCAACAAAAATACTTGAAATTTAAGAGAAAGGTATTAGATACCTTTTGGGGTAGATATATGAACAAGGTGACCAAATTTATTTATAACTACCAATTTGGCCGAATGCTTGGTAAAATTCAGCTCCTATTATGCATGAAAATTGTGGGAGACTAATTTTCTTCTAAAGATTTGCTTGTTAGTCTTTAGTAAATTAGAAGTAAGAAACATCTTCTCAACGATATAGTTGTTGTGTTATGTGCTGTTGAGTTGGAGTCAATTCATAGCTGAATCTGGCAAGTTTTCAGAGGCTTTAAATTGCAAAATGGGGGATTTCCCCTTTTTTCTTTTCAGAGGAGCTGGTGGATTTGAACCTCAAACCTCTGGTTTGGTAGCATAAACTTTAACACAAGATCATCAGCATTCCCTTTTCATGGAAGCAGACATTAAGTAATAATACTAATTGCTAATATATGATAATGTCTATTTGTGAAATCGTAATCTTAAGGATTTTGCATGTCTTCATTTAATCTCTAAGAGCCTCTGTGAGATAATTAATTTGATCATCTTCATTATATTTACTAGAAAAATAATGCATGGGGGGGATTGAAAAAACTTACCTAAGATCATTTGACTATGAATGCAACACCATTCTTCTTCTGTTTTTCATTCCCAAAATAGTATATCATATTACCTGATTGAGAGTGGCCAAAGCTTATCCATCTCATTTCACTAATGCCTATTATGTTGCTGTTCATGCATTCCATTTCATTTTTAACATTTTCCAGTTTTCCAACATTCAAAATACATACATTCCATGTTACAATTATTAAATGGTTTTTGTCATTACTTTTTTCTCATTTCAACTGACTTCCAATCTAGGCTCTGCCACTGCACTACAATAACTATCCACATTCCTCTAGTGTTCCTGGGGTTTTCAAAGTCCTGTTATTTAAGAAATGGATGACCAATCCTGCCTCCTGGACCCTCAATCTTGGAGTCAAAAAGTCAAGGGAGTTTTTCTCTTGCTTTTCAAGGAGAGGAGCAAATGGGGGGGGAGGTGGGAGGGGTTTGTGCGGGGAGAAGGGTGCAACAATGAATGAATGGAATCCCAAAATCTCTGTAGATGTTCATTGAAATGAAAAATAAACAACGTAAATTTAAAAAAGAAAAGTCAATTTCAAGTTCTATCCTGAAATACAATGTTGCGAGTGATAAGATATCAATATGCATACAAGGAAGATCAATTAACATGACTATTATTCAGCTATACACTCCTACATCTAGAGCCAAAGAGGAATAAATTGAGAAATTTTACCAAATATTGCAATCTGAAATTGTCCAAACATGCAATCAAGATGCATAATGATAATTGGTGTTTGGAATGCAAAAATTGGATACAGTGAAGAAGGAAGAGTACTTGGAAAGTATGGGTGAGCTTGGTGATAGAAATGAGGCTAGAAATGGAATGACAGAATTTTGTATTTTCAATGATTTATTCATTGCAAATTACCATTTAAAAAAACACACAAATGAAGACTTTACACATGCACCTCACCTGATGGGCTGCATAGAAATCATATGACTACATCTATGGAAGAAATCATTGAAGAAGCTCAATATTGGCAGTCAAAACTAGGCCAGGGGTGGACTGTGAGTCAGGACATCAATTACTCTTATGCAAGTTCAAGTTGAGGCTGAAGAAAATGAAAATAAGTCCCCAAGAACCAAGATGTCATCTTCAATATATTCCATCTGAATTTCAAGATCATCTTAGGTTTGAGGTCTTGAACACCAAAGACTGAAGATTGGATAAGTTGTGGGATGATATCAAGGCTGTCACTCATGAAGAAAGCAAAAGGTCATTATAAAAAAAGAAGAGAAGTAAAAAAAAAACCCAAATGGATGTCAGAAGAGATTCTAAAAATGGCACTAGAACATTACAAAGCCAAAACAAAGGGGGAAATACGCCAAAGTGAAAAAAACCAAACAGAAGATTTCAAAGGGCAGCTCGGGAAGACAAAGCAAAATATTATAATGGAATGTGCAGAGAGCTGTATTTGGAGAATAAAAAGAGAACTCCCTCTGTATTTGTTAAGCTAAGAGAACTGAAAAACAAATATAAACCTTGAGTTTTTTTATTTATTAAAAATGCTTTGGGCAATATATTGAATGACCCAGAAAGCATCAAAAGAAGATGGAGGGAATACACAGAATCATTGTACCAAGAACTGATTGACACTGAAAAATGTCAGGAAGTGCCATATGAGTAGAAGTCAATGGTAATGAAGGAGAAAAATTGATCTGCGTTGAAGACATTGGCAAAAAATAAGATGCCAGTAATCGATGGGGTATCAATTGACTTGTTTCAATTAACAGATGCAGCCTTGGATGTGCTAACCAGTCTATGCCAGGAAATTTGGATGTGAATCTCAACTCCTCTGGAAATCAGTTTGGTGATCCCTCAAAAAACTGAACCTAGAAATTCAATATGACCCAGCTATTCCATTGCTAGGAATATACCCCAAGGAAAATAGAACTGACACACAAATAGAGGTTTGTACATTGATGTTCATAGAAGTGTTATTCACAATAGCAAGAAAATCGAACAGCGTCAGTGTTCATCAACAAACAAATGGATTGAGAAATTGTGATACATTCACACAATGGATCAATGGATTACTCTGCAACATTCAGGAGAAATTATTTTAAAATATAGTATATAAAATGGGAGAGGCTGGAGTGCATTATATTGTATGAACTAACTCAAGGTTAATAAGGACAAATACAGCATAAGACTGTTATTGTAAAAAAAAAAATAGAAGAAATACTAGTAGGATGTATACCAAAGTCCAAAGGGGGAAGGGAAGGAAGGAGCAGGACTAAGGGTGAAGAAGGGAGAAATCTCAAGGTGGCAGATTTTGGTTGGCAGAGGGAAGGGCCCAAGGAATTAGGAAAGATTCAGTGTGGACCTGAAAAGGTAGGGTAATGGTGCACATGGATCAATGGCAATTGATTGATTGACTGAATGATTATATGAAATGATCATATGAAAATGATTATATGAAACACAATATGTATAGAGAATTGCATGAAACACAATTATATGCATTTTGTACGAAAACAAACATAAAATAAAAACAATTTTTAAAAAGTCCTGGGTATACTACACAGCACACAGGAACAATGGTTTTGTAAATTACTACCTAACTTGGGAGGGACAGAGAGCATTTTGCTGAGTGAATGTACTCAATTCCATAGGACAAATATAGTATAAAACCATTATTGTAGAATGAGTCTGAAGATACAAGGTAGGGGAGGGTGGAAGCAGAGGGTTGAGGATGTGTGGTGGGGGAGGATTAATCATGATGTCACACAATTTGTTGGGTGGGGGAGTGATGGAAATGTGAAGGATCTGGTGTGAAAAACAATGTATTCAAATTTTGTAAGTAAACTAGTATAAAAAAATAATGTAAAATGGAATGTATATACTGATATGAAACACAAAGTAGATGCAAGATTGTATAAAACAATGAATATGAATGAAATATACTGTAAAGGTATTATTATATGAAAATCAATAAAAAATACTAAAAAAAGAAAAAAAAAGTCCTGGGAAGGTCCACAAATACATTCAAATGCAAATCTCCTCAGAGTATTGGGTGGGACTCAAGCTTTCACTTCAACGAAGTCCCAACTCCCAGTACCAGGTTCAACTTTTAAAACAAGCTTATTTCAGAAAAGATCTTCCCTTCCAGTACTTCCAATCAAGTACTTGCCAAAGGTAGAATGACATACTTTGTAAAGCTATAATATCTAATGTTTATTTATATCATATACTGTTTTTGCCCTTCCACTTTAAAAAATGATTTGCATATAATCAACCATACACAGTATGCTTTATCCAGGTACACTGTGCTCCGCACAATCCTTCACATAAGCTGTACTTCATACAAGTATCTATCACCTATCCATGTCTATTAACACACTATCTCCTCAGACCCTACTCAATCCCCGCCCAACCTCCACCATCTCAGTGATCATCTCTCCTTCCCCTTTCTTTCTGCTTTCATGCAATATTCATTTACATTCTATTTTATTAACATATACTGTTTTATACAATCTTTATTTTATATTGTTTAATGTTGTTGTTGTTGTTGTTATGTGCCATCGAGTCGTTTGCGACTCATAGTGACCCTATGCACAACAGCCCTAAACCCTGCTCTATCCTGTGCCAATCTCATTGCCTCTGACACACCCATCCAGATTACCCCAGTCACTGAATCAATCCACCTCATAGAGGGTCTTCCCCTCCTGCACTGTCCCTCCACTCTGCCCAGCATGATGTCCCTCTCTAAAGACCTGTCTCTCCTTACAACATGTCCAAAGTATGTCAGGCGAGGCCCCAGAATCCTTGCCTCTAAGGAGCAACCTAGTTTAACCCTCTCAAGGATGAATCTATTTGTTTTCTTGGCAGTCCATGTTACATTCAATACTCTTCTCCAGCACCACAGCTCAAAGGCGTCAATTCTCCTTTTATCCTCCATAGTCATTGTCCAACTCTCTGATGCATAACAAGTGATTGCAAAAACCATGGCCTATACCAGGCGCACCTTAGTCTCCAGAGAGACACCGTTGCTCTTGGGTACTTTAGAGAGGTCCCTAACTGCAGACTTTCCCATCGCAATACGTTTTTTGATTTCCTGGCTACTGGTGCCAAGAGTGTTGACCGTGGAGCCGAGCAAACTGAAGCTGTGAACAATCTCAATCTCTTCACCATCCATCCTGATTCTGCCGATTGGTCCAGTGGTGAGAATTTTTGTCTTCTTGGCATTGAGCCTCAGTCAATATTGAAGGCTGCAGTCCTTGACCCTCTGCAGTAAGTGCATGAAGTCCTCCTCAGTTTCAGCGAGCAGGGTTGTGTCATCTGCATAACGCAGATTATTGATAGATCTTCCACCAATCCTGACGCCACGCTTCTCCTCATAGAACTCAGCCTCTTGGATAATCTGCTCTGCATACAGGTTGAAAAGGTATGGAGACAGGACACGTCCTTGGCATACACCCTTCTCAGTTTTGAACTATGCAGTGTTGCCCCGCTCTGTTCTGACAGAGCCTCTTGGTCCAAGTATAGGTTTCACATTAGCACGATTAAATGTTCTGGGATTCCCATTCTTCTCAGAGTCAGCCACAGTTTGTTATGATCCTCGCAGTCAAATGCCTTTGTATAATCAATGAAACACAGATAGACATTCTTCTGGTATTCCCTGCTTTCAGCTAAGATCCATCTAACATCAGCTACAATATCCCTAGTACCATGACCCCTTCTAAACCCAGCCTGGACCTCTGGCAGTTCTCTGCTGATGTACTGTTCTAGTCGTTTTTGGATAATCTTCAGTAGAATCTTCCTTGCATGTGAAATCAATGAGATTGTTCTGTAGTTTCCATACTAATACAATCATTAATATACGTTGTATTTTATGTAATTGATTACCATTGATCTGTGTCTATTATTACACAGTCCCTTCAAGTTCCTGTTAAATCTTTCTTATTCTTTCACCCTCCTTCCTCTCTATCTGCCCATTAAACTCTACTGTCCTAGCGATTTCTACCCATCCCTTTTTTCTGTCCTTTCCCCTCTTTCTCTACATTTATGTACATTTTGGTACTTATTCTGAAATTTTTTTAAAAAGGGAAGAACTTACTCAGAATTTTTCAAGTGAGATGAATTAAAAATTAAAGTCTCAGCTTGCAATATTGAGGGATGCAGTGGGCAATATGTTGAATGATCCAGGAAGCATCAAAAGAAAATGGAGATAGTGCACAGAATCACTGTACTAAAAAGATTTGTCTGCCACTGCAACATTTTAGGAAGTGCCATATAAAAAAAGAAACAATAGTAGAAGCTGCATTGAAGGCATTGACAAAAAACTAAGGCCCCAAGAGATACCAATTATTTCAACTAACAGATGCAGCCCCAGACGCACTCACCAGTCTATGCCAGGAAATTTTGATGGTAGCTGTCTTTTCAGTTGACTGGAAGAGATCCATGTTTGATCTCAAGAAAAATAAACCGACAGAAGTCGGAAATGATAAAACAATAACATTAATATCACATGCAAGCAAAATATTGCTGATGATAATTCAAAAGTGGCTGAAACAATACATAGATAGGGAACTGCCAGAAGTTCAAGCAGAATTTAGAAAAGACCATGGCATCAGGGCTATCACTACTGATGTCAGATGATACCAGAAGAATGACTATAAATGCTTTATTTACTATGCAAAAGTATTTGACTCTGTGAATCATGAAACATTATGACTAGCATTGAGAATAATGGAAATACCAGAGCATTTAATTGCTTACATGAAACCTATACCTTGATCAAGAGGTTGTTGCGTGAACAGAACAAAGGAGCACTGTTGTTATTGCTGGGTACGATAGAGTTGGAATAGAGTCCTAGCTGATGCTCTGACAAGTTTTCAGAGACAGTTAATGATATGGGAGGAGATTTTCCCATCCTTTTCCTGAAGAGCATCTGGTGGCCTTTAACTGCATGCCTTCAGGATTGTAGCCTAGTTTCAAATTAAGTAAGATGTGCATCACGGATGTATCCTCTCTTCATACTTTACTCAATCTGTATATGGAACAAATTATCCAAGAGTTTGGACATTATTAAGAAAAATGTGATATCAGGATCAGAGGAAAACTCATCAATAACCTGCATTATGCAGATGACACAACCTTGCTTCCTGAAAGGTAAATTTGAAGCACTAACTTGCTTTAGAAGATTAAAGAATACAGCCTTCAATATGCATTGCAGTTCAATGCTAAGAAAACAAAAATTTATACCACTGGACCTATAGGCAACATCATGATAGATGGAGAAAATATTGAAGTTGTAAATTATTTCATCTTACTTGGATCCACAAAGAACATTGTTAGTGCCAGCTGTTAGGAGACCGGAGATATATTGCACTGGGAAAGTCTGCAGTCAAGGACATTTTCAAATTGAGGAGCAATCATGTCAGTTTGAGGCCATAGGTGGGCCTGATTTAGACAATAGTCTTTTCAATCACTTGCTATAAATCTGAGAGCTGTACAATGAGTAAGGGTGAAAGAAGTGATGCCTTTGAGTTGTGGTGTTGGAGGAGAGTATGGAATATCCCATGGACGAAGAAAAGAAGAAATGTGTCTTTGAGAAAGTGCAGCCAGATTGCTCCTTGGAGGCAAAGATGATAAAACTTTGCGTTACATACTTTGGGCACGCTGCTAGAGAAGGCTATTCCTTGGAGAAGGACATCATGTTTGGAAAGATGGCGAAAAAGGTGAAGACCCACAACCAGTTGAATTTAAACAATGACTGCTTCAATAGCACCTTCTTTACTTCAGTTACCATTCCAATCCATCTTAACCAGGCTCATTCTCTTCTACAACGTCTCTCCATCTTTCCAAACATGATATTCTTCTCCAAAAACTAGTCCCTTCCAGTAACATGCCCAAAGTGTATGAAACAGAGCCACGAAATACTGGCCTCTAAGGAGCAGCTTGATTTCACCCTCTCCAAGAAATATCTGTTAGTTCTCTTGGCAGTCCATTATATATTCAATACGGTAGCACTGCAACTCAAATGTTTCAATTCTTCTCTTGATATCCTTGGTTATTGTCCAGCTCTCTGATGCATAGTAAGTAATTGTGAAGATCATGGCTTATATCAGGCATACTTTAGTCTCTAGACTGACATTGCTGCTCTTCAGTAACTCTGGAGAGGTCCCTGACAGCAGATTTTTCTAATGCAATTTGTCTTTTGATTCCTTGACCGCTAGTTCCAAGAGTGTTGATTGTAGAATCTAGCAAATTATTAACAATCTCAATCATTTCTCTATCTATCATGGTGCTGCCAATTGGCCCAGAATTGAGAATCTTTGTTTTCATGATGTTGAGCTTCAATCCATATTTCTGACTACATATTTCTTGACTCTTTGTAGCATATGCGTCAGTCCATCTTCATAACACAAGTTTCTGATGAGTCTTTCTCCAATCCTGATGCCAAATTCCTCCTTATAAATTCCAGCCTCTTGTTCGACATATAGATTGAAAAAGTATGGTGATAGAACACATGCATGGTGCACTCCTTTCCTGATTTTGAGCCACACAACGTTTCCTTGCTCTGTTTTGACAACTATCTCTTGGTCCAAGTATAGGGTGCTTTTTTTCTCTTTCTAAATTTTATGCTGATTTATTTACAAAGTTTAAATACATTGTTTCTCACAACAGATCTTTCCCATTTCCTTTACCCCACCCACCCGTCAAACTGTGCCACTTTAAGAATGAGCACAATCAAGTGTTATGCAATTCCCATACTTCTCCAGGTTAGCCACAATTTGTTATGATTCACACAGTGAAATGCCTTTGCACAGTCAAAGCAGCGTAGCTAGACATTCCTCTGGCACTCTGCTTTCAGCCAAGATACACCTAATTTTAGTGATGATGTCCCTAGTGCCAAGCCTCTTCTGAAACCCACCTGTGTTTCTGGTAGTACTCTGTTGAAGTACTGTTCCAGTCATTTTTAAATGATCTTCAGCATGATTTTGTTTGCGTATGATACTAGTGATATATTTGATAATTTCTGCACTCTGTCAGGTCACCTTTTTTTTTTTTTTTGGAATGGGAATAAATATGGGTTTTTTCTAGACAAGTGGCCGGGTGTTTGTCCTTCAAATTTCTTGGCACAGCCTAGTGAGCACTTCCAGGGGTGAGTCTGTTTGGTGAAATATATCAATTAGTATTCTATCAATTCCTGGGGACTTGTTTCCCACCCGCCCAAATTCCTTCAGAGTAGCTTGAACTTCCTCCTTCATCATCATTGTCTCTTAAACATAATATATGCTGTTAAATTTTTCTGTGTCAGTTAATTCTTTTTTGCTACAGTGACTCTGTGTACTCCTTGCATCTTCTTTCTTTGATGCTTCCTGGATCATTCAATGTTCTCTATATAGAATCTTTAAGTATTGCAACTCGAAGCTTGAATTTGTTCTTCAGTTCATTTTTAAGCTTAAGAAATGCCAAGGAAGTTCATCCTTTTGATTTTCTGACTCCAGCTCGTTGCACATTTCATTGTAATACTTTGCTTTCTCCTTTTGAGCTACCCTTCGTAATCTTCTGTTCAGCTCCCTAACTTCCCGATTTCTTCCCTTTGCTTTGTCTTCTTGGCACTCTAGTACAATATTCAGAGTTTCTTATGACATTCACCTTGGTCTTTTCTTCTTCCTGACCTTCAAGGATAATATTCTTGATATCCTCCTGTAGCTCTTCTGACTTTGGCTCATTAGTATTCAAAGTCTCAAACCTGTTTCTGAGATGGCTTTTAAATTTAGGTGGGATAGACTTAAGGTCAAATTTTGATTCTTGTGGATGTGATTTAATTTTCTTTAAGTTTAGTTTGAACTTGCATATGAGTCGGTATGGTCTATTTCACAGTCAGCACCGGGCCTAATTTTCAGAGCTGATATTGAGCCTTTCCAATGATTCTTTCCCCAGATGTAGTCAATCTGATTCCTGTGAAGACCATCAGGGAGGTCCATGCATATAGTAGCTGTGTATGTTTGTTGTTGTTGTTGTTGATTGCTGTTGAGTTGTGCATGACTCATAGCGACCCTTTGAACTCAGGGCTTCAAGTCTTTCTATGACTATTGTCATTTCTCCAGGTTCATAGAGTTTCCAGAATCATGTGGCTTAGGAAGTGGATGCCACTCCTGCTTCTAAAACTGTCTTAAACTGGGAGCTCTACCAAACACCGTCCACCATTGGCAGTCATTATGGCATTTGACCCCCAAAGGCACAAGGTTCAGCTTCACAACAACCCCAGATCACCTCAATAGAGCAAATTGACAGAAGTGTGCTGTACCACTTAGAAAAAAGTTCTTCCAGAATGAAATAACACTAGGCCCTCAAGCCCACCTGACTCTTTAAATACAAGGGACCTCCATATGTATAACAAAAGACTTGAACCCTTTCTATAACTATCATCATTTTTCCAAGTTAATAGAGTTTCCAGAAGCATGTGGTTTAGGACATGGATGCCACTCCTGCTTCCAAACCTGCATAATTTTGGGAGCCCCACAAAACATTGCCCATGATGGGTAGCCAATTACGGTGTTTGACACACCTATGGCATGGTTTGTTCATCATTGCAGTAACTCCAAGTTACTTCAGTAGATCAAAAAGACAGACCACTGCTGTACCACTTCAAAGAATGTTCATCCCAAAGCCAAAAGAAATCACGAATGTTCCATACATGACCCTTAACAAGACGCGAGCAGCCATCATCCAGCATAAAAACAATTCACAATCTCCATCAGCCTGCAGACATAGCTAAGCATTACTGCCTTTTTTAATTCTGCCATGTCCAAATGCTGGTGGACTATGAGTGAGAGAGCCCCAATCCATCTGTCAAGTTCAATCCACTGACAACCACTTAGGATGAAAGTAAAGCCAAAAGAACCCCTAAGTTCCATGTTTTTGTTGTGTGCAAAGAAGTTGCCTGTGACTCATAGTGACCATATTTACAACAGCCATAAACTCTGCCCTATCCTGTGCCACTCTCACTATCTCCAACATACCTACCCCCTTTACCCTAGTCATTGAATAAATCCATCTCATAAAGAGTTTTCCTCTCCTGTGATGTCCCTCCACCCTCCCAAGCATGATATCCCTCTCCAGGGACTGGTCTCTCCTTGCAACATGTCCAAAATATGTCAGATGAAGCTTCAGAATCCTTGCCTCCAAGGAGCAGCCTGGTTTAACCCTCGCTAGGACAAACCTGTTCGTTTTCTTAGCAGTCCCTGGTATATTCAATACTCTTCTCCAACAGCACAGCTCAAAGGCATTAATTCTCTATCATCCCTAGTCATTGTACAGCTCTCTGAAGCATAGAAAGTGATGTATCAGGTGCACCTTAGTCTCAAGACTGACATCATTGCACTCAGTACTTTAGAGATGTCGCTAATCGCAGACTTTCCCATAGCAATACGTCTTTTAATTTCCTGGCTGCTGGTGCCAAGAGTTGACTGTGGAGCAAAGCAAATCAAAACTGTGAACAATCTCAATCTCTTCACCATCCATCATGATAATGCCAATTGGCCCAGTAGTGAGAATCTTTGTTTTCTTGATATTGAGCCTCAATCCATACTGAAGACTGCAGTCCCTGACCCCCTACATCAAGTGCTTCAAGTCCTCCTCAGTTTCATACATGACCCTAAACAAGATGCAATCAGCCTTCATCCAGAATAAAACCAATTCACAACAGAGACTCATTTGTTCTTGTAACTTTTTTTTTCCTTTGTTTGCTTCCGGTAGGTGATGATTTTTGCTATTTGGATATGGCTGGGATTGAAGCTGAGAAAGAGACTGCTTAATTTGTAGTTCTTTCTGTAATATGAGCTATAAGAATGTATTTTTGATTTTTAAAATATATTTTTTTGAGAAAAAACACTGTCTACTCAATCTTGAATGAGGAATTATATAACCCATATCCCATTTCTTGTAGCAATCCCAGCCACTGTCACAGAGTGATTCTAAATCAGGGCAATCGATCATACAGAGTGGGGTCGAACTGACCACCAACAACCTAAGGTTTGGTTTCTGAGGCTGTAAATCTCTATAAGAACAGACTTCTCAATCTTTCTCCTGCAGAACAGCAGGTGAGTTTGAAGCTCTCTTTCCTTTTGGTTAGTAACCAATGTTTAACACACTGTTCTCAGCATTGCTACAGTTTGTAATAAGCTAGTGAGCATGATTCTAAAAAGAACACCATTTATAATGGATTTTGTGGGGGTTCTTATTGTGTAGAAGGAGGGATCCATTTCACAGACAGCACTCAAATATGCTCCTCCAGCAAAAACAAAGTTTGTTTATTTAGATGAAGGGTTAAGGCTTCTCTGATATCTAAATTTGAAGTGCATAAGTGGAGAAAAGTACAATTAACTCAGTGAACTTAAAACCACATTCCACCATCTGTTTAGTCCCTTCGTGTTGGTTTCTGACGAAGCCAACACTATGGTAAAATGGGTAAACAACAGATCATTGGAAAAATCCACCACTGTCCTTTAGAACAGTTGAGCTCAAACATCTTTAACATATAATACACTTATCTGGTATTGGATACATGGAAGGAAAGTCAACACTGTGCTTTGCGGGTCCTCGGCTGTGGGTTTGGCAGTACATATGCACGAGTTCCTGGCTCCTTAAACCCACGTGAGTAATGGTAACTGGACACCTTTCCATTTCCCACCCATACTCATGTCTGCAGAAAGAAAAGACTAAACAAAATGTTCTTTTTTTATCCTAAATAAAAACAAATAGAAAAATGGGTTGGAGAAGGATTTGGTCAAATTTACTGTAAATGCCTCTAGAAATGCCTCTATGTCTATCGCAATAAGTGAGAAATCCTTTGTCTCAGTGTTTTGAAATGACAGTATGTATTCAGTGAAGTTTAACCCATTAATTGCCGGTCAGTATGAATTAGGTTCTTCCTGAGCGCTTTCCATTTAACCCTTGCTGAACTTTTCTTTTATAGGTGCTGTGTAGCAGGATTTGGCTCACAGCAACCCTGATGTAGGGTCATTCTAACAGCAAAATGAAACACTTTACTATCCTGTGCTATCCTAACAATTGTTAGTATGTTTATGCTTACTGCAACCTTTAAGTCAACCTTGAAGACTGGAGAAAACGTCTTTGAAGAAATTGAAAGGATCTGGGCTTTGTAACATTTGTAGGAACTTTGGTAAGAAATCTATTGTGTTGATTAGTTAACTTGTGAAGAAGTCTACCAACAGACATCATCTGCTCCTTGTCCTCAGACACATATTTATTCTTCGTCAGGTACTAATTAGATAGCATTTATATTATATTACAGTTGCAGGTAATCCAGAAATTATGCAATGTATAGAAATATGTATGTAAGTCATATTCAAATATGAAATTTTATGTAAGAGACTTGGACATCCCTGATTTTTGACATCTACAGGAGTAGAGGTGGATGATCTCAGAACCATCCTCCTAGGATACCAAGAGGTGACAGTAACCTTGATTTGTCAATAAATATTCATAATATTTCTGGACTTTTATCACAACAAGCAAGACAAAAATGAACATTCTTGTATATACATATTTCCATAGTGGAACTATATTCTTGTAAGATAACTCTCAAATGTAAGACTTTGGGGTCAAAGATGTTTTTGTTTCTTTGTTTTTTAATTTTTATTTTATACTGGTTTACTTACAAAGTTTGAGTACATGGTTTTTCACACCACATCTTTCCCATTTCCTTTATCCACCCCTCCATCTACCCATCAATTTTTCAACCCTATGATTATTTCCCCCCTTCCCCATCCACGCTCACCCTTCTCTGTTCCTACTCTTCCCCTTTGGATCCTTATAGTTCAAAGGTGTTTTTAAATTTTAATATTTGTCACCAAATTAATTTCCTACAAACCTTCAGATATTTATGTGTCCATCAGCAATATTTCCTTCTGTGTGATTTATAGCCTGTGAAACCCACTTAAAGGTCATCTATCAGTTTGCTTCAACTTGATGACATTTAACAACAATAACTATCATCAGTGATATTTCCCACTACTCAGGGACCTGCATTTAACTGTATTACCTGCATTTCAATGTTGTTGTTACGTACCATCGAGTTGTTTGTGACTCATAGTGACCCTATGTACAAGAGCCCTAAACGCCGTTCTATCCTGTGCCAACCTCGCTGTATCAAACACATTCATTTACACCACTCCACTCACAGAATCGATCCATCTCATCGAGGGTCTTCCTCTTCTGTGCCACCCCTCCACTCTCCCGAACATGATGTTCTTCTCCAAGGACCAGTCCCTCCTTGCAACATGCCCAAAGTATGTCAGATGAAGTTTCAGAATCCTTGACTCCAGGGAACATTCCAACTTCACCCTCTCCAGGACAAACCTGTTTGTTCTCCTAGTAGTCCATGGTATATTCAACACTCTTCTCCAACACCACAGCTCAAAGGCATCAATTCTCTTTCTGTCATCCTTATTCACTGTCCAACTCTCTGATGCATAGCACGCAATTGCAAAGATGATAGCCTGGATCAGGCACACCTTAGTCTCCAGCCTGATGTCGTTGCACATCAGTACTCTTGAGAGGTCCCTCACAGCTGACTTTCCCAGTGCAATTTGTCTCCTGATTTCTTGGCTGCTGTTACCAAGAGTGTTGACTGTGGAGCCAAGCAAACTAAAACTGTTAACTATCTCAATCTCTTCACCATCCATCCTGATGCTGCCAGTTGGCCCAGTGGTGAGAATCTTTGTTTTCTTGATATTGAGCTTCAATTCATATTGAAGACTGCAGTCCTTGACCTTCTGCAGCAAGCGCTTCAGGTCCTCCTCAGTTTCAGCCAGCAGGGTTGTGTCATCTGCATAATGCAGGTTGTTGAGGATTCTTCCACCAATCCTAATACCACATTCTTCCTCGCACAGCCCAGCGTCTCAGATGATCTATCTGTTCTGTATACAGGTTGAAAAGGTATGGAGACAGAATACATCCCTGACAGACCCCTCTCTTGATTTTGAACCATCCAGTGTCTCCCTGCTCTGTTCTGATGACTGCCTCTTGGTCCAAGTATAGGTTTTGCATTAGCACGATCAAATGTTCTGGGATTCCTGTTCTTCTCAGAGTCAGCCACAGCTTGTTGTGATCCACCCAGTCAAAAGCCTTTGCATAGTCAGTGAAGCACAGATAGACATTCAGTGTAGAAATAGGAAAATGAGCCAGCACTAGATTTTTTTCCTTTTTCTAAATTGTCAGGATTAATGTATTAAAGCTAAATGGCAAATTTATTTGATATAATTGAAATATAAAAGAATATGTATATGAGAGGAAAATTGAGCACTAAGAGACTTAATTTTCAGTTAAGTAATTAAATTACAGAGAGTACTAGTGATGCAGGAGTTCTCAAACTATAAAGACACCAAAGAATATTCCAGAAAATGACAATAAGACTTCCCACAGAGAAGTAAAAAGTGCTGTTTTAAGCTTTTGAAAAATGTGATGCTTGAATAAAATAGAAAGCACATCCTTGGGGATATATAGTTCTAGACTAGTAGAATGAGAGGAAACTAGACTTGTAATGGAAGGCAGTATTGTTGTTGTTAAGTTTCATCCAGTTGCTTATAATCATAACAATTCTACCAACAACATACAAAAATCTTGCTGTACCACAATTTCTCAATCCATTCAGTTGTGGTAGGATATTTGCATAGTTTTCATGTTCTTGTGATGAGGAATAACACATATAAGAACTTTGATGTACAAATCTTTGTTTGTGTCTCAGTTATAATTTCCTTGGGGTCTATTCCTTGTAGTGGAATAGTTGAGTCATACGGGGTTTCTATGTTCAACTTCTTGAGGAAATGGCAAACTGTCTCCCAGAATGGTTGTTCCATTTTATAATCCCACCAACAGTGTATAAGACTTCCTACCTCTCCACATCCTTTCTAATATTTATTGTTTGATGACATACTAAACTTTGCCACTGCTACTGGGGTCCACACAATGGAATATTATGCAGCACTCAGGAGAAACAATAAAACATAAATTGAGAGACTGGAACACATTATGCTGAGTTAACTAACTCAGTCTCATAAGGACAAACACTACATAAGATCATTATTGTAAAAATAGAAGGAGGACTAGTAAAACAGGTATTGGGATGTAAGTGGGGGAGAGATAGGAGCATTGGGTTAAGGAGGGGTAGGGATGAAATCACAGGGTTCCACAGTTTTGTGGGTAGAGGGAGTAAGTGAAGGGAATGGGAAGAATTCTGTGGGGACCTGACAACAGTGTAATGATGGGCAAGGTATAATGATGATTAATTCTTTTTAAAGGAGTAGTAGCATCTTACATTTATTGAGTACTCAATTGGTTGATGTTAGTCTGAGCACTTGATACTGGGTATTCAATTAAGAGTGCTCCTTAAAAGCAAGGATGGTGAGATTTGATCTCACATACTTTGGGCAGGGATGATCCTTAAAGATGGATATCATGCTTTTAAAAGTTAGCCAGAATATTAAAGGATCCAGGACGTATTAAAAAAAGATGGAAAGAATATACTGAGTTACTGTATCAAAAGGAACTGGCAGACACAGAATAATTTAATGAAATAACCTATGAGCAAAAGCCTATAGTGATGAAGGAAGAAGTTCAAGCTGCATTGAAGAAAATAGAAAAAAATAAGGCCCCAGGAATAGATGGTACACCAATTGACATATTTCAGCTAACAGTTGCTGCCCTGGATGTGCTCACGAAGTTGTGCCAAGAAATCTGGAGAACAACAACTTGGCCACCTGACTGGAAGAGATCTATATTTGTTCCCATTCCAAAAAAGGGTGACCCAACAGAATGTAGAAACTATAGAACGATATAATTGATTTCACACGCAAGCAAGATTCTACTGAAGATTATCCAAAAACTACTGGAACAGCACATTAGCAGAGAACTGCCAGAAGTCCAGGCTGTGTCTAGAAGCGGTCATGATACTAGGGATATTGTAGCTGATGTTAGATGGATCTTAGCTGAAAGCAGGGAATACCAGAAGAATGTCTATCTGTGTTTCATTGATTATGCAAAGGCGTTTGACTGTGCAGATCATAACAAACTGTGGCTGACTCTGAGATGAATGGGAATCCCAGAACACTTGATGGTGCTAATGCGAAACCTATACTTGGACCAAGAGGCAGTCATCAGAACAGAGCAAGAAAACACTGCATGGTTCAAAACTGGGAAGGGTGTATGCCAGGGATGTGTCCTATCTCCATACCTTTTCAACCTGTATGCAGAACGGATTATCCAGGAGGCTGGGCTGTATGAGGAGAAGTATGGCGTCAGGATTGGTGGAAGTTCTATTAACAATCTGTGTTACGCAGATGACACACCCTGCTTGCCGAAACTGAGGAGGACCTGAAATGCTTGCTGCAGTGGGTCAAGGACTGCAGCCTTCAGTATGGATTGAAGCTCAATGTCAAGAAGACAAATATTCTCACCGCTGGACCAATTGGCAGCATCAGGATGGATGGTGAAGAAATTGAGATTGTTAACAACTTTAGTCGGCTTGGCTCCATAGTCAACACTCTTGGCACCAGTAGCCAGGAAATAAAAAAACGTATTGCAATGGGAAAGTCTGCTGTTAGGGACCTCTCCAGGGTACTGAAGAGCAATGGTGTCTCTCTGGAGACTAAGCTGCGTCTGATACAGGCTATGGTCTTTGCAATCACTTGTTATGCATCAGAGAGTTGGACAGTGACTAAGGAGGATAGCAGGAGAATTGATGACTTTGAGCTGTGGTGCTGCAGAAGAGTACTGAATGTACCCTGAACTGCCAGGAAAACAAACAGATTAATCCTGGAGAGGGTTAAACCTGGCTACTCCTTGGAGGCAAGGATTCTGAGGCTTCGTCTGACATACTTTGGACATGTTGTAAGGAAGTCCTTGGAGAGGGGCATCATGCTTGAGAGGGTGGAGGGACATCGCAGGAGGGGAAAATCCTCTATGAGATGGATTGATTCAGTGACTGGCGTAATCGGGATGGATGTGTCAGAGGCAGTGAGATTGGCACAGGATGGAACAGGGTTTAGGGCTGTTTTACATAGGGTCGATGGCACATAACAACAACAACAACAACAGAAGGGTATTATTGTCATGACAGGAGTCTAAAACGAAGGCTGCATAGTGGAGTGGACGTGGGTGGTGGGGGGGAGGGGCACGGTATTGTATAACAATGAAGAAATATTTCTTTTACTTTTCAAGGAGAAGAGCAAACTGGGGAGGAGGTTGGGCAGGGAAGAAAGTGCAACAATGAATGAATGGAAATCCAAAGTCTCTGTAAACTTTAACCAAAATTAATAAAAAAAAATGTAGGTCAGTGGAAATGAAGAACCTTCATGGGGAGGTTTAACATGCCAACTACAGTAGTGTGCTGAAGCACAGCAGAGATGGTGAGGGTGGTACAGGATCTCATTCTGCTGTACGTAGGGTCACCAACTGTTGGAGATGACTTTAGGACATCTTTTTTCCAGGAGAATTCTTTGTAGGGTCAGGCTTTTCAAACTCTGCCTACTGGGCCTCTTCTTTCACTGCTTTTTCTTTAGGTGTCAGAGAGTATTTTATCTCCTCTGACTGCATAAAACAATCTTTAGAAAAGTGGCCTTCGCAGCTCAATTTCTTTCAGGTAGTGCGTTGTTGTTACTTTTGTTGTTAAGGGCCATCGAGTCAAGCATGACTGACTCATAGAGACCTTATGAACAAAAGTTCTGAACCCTGTTCTAAAAACTCTTGTTTTTCTGATGTGCACAGAGTTTCCAGAGGCATGCTATTTAGAAAGTGGATGCCAATTCTGCTTCCAAGCCTGTCTTAATCTGGGAGTTCCACCAAACACTGTCTCCTATGTATTACTATTATGGCATTTGACACATCAGTGGCACAGTATTTAGCATCCCAGCCAATTCCAAATTATCTCAGTACAGCAAACAGCAGACCAGTGCTCTACCACTTAGGAGAATGTTCTTCCCTAACACAATTAACATCAGGCTCAACCACTTTTAAATACTAAGTTCCACCCACCAGGTTCAGCTTGACATAAAAAGAGGCTTCCAGCCCACAGCTCATTGTTAGCTAAACCCAGTAAATCCAAACAGCTCACACAGGATTGTGAAGAAAATAAAACCCCATCAGTTTACACCTGGCTTTCAATTAAACAAGAGACTCTACCCTCCACACTACTTCACACATTAGGACAGTCTTAAGGATGATCTTCTGTGAGGTGTGCTCCTGGAAGGACTGTTTCTGCCTCTCTTTTTGGTCAGTGATAACATTGTTGGGATCTAAGTCTTTCCCAGACCCCTGGTGGACAATATTCATAGGTATATTTTTATCCTATCATTTTTTGTCTCTTGGCCAATAAGTTTCTCCCAGACTTTGACTCTGACATATACTATTTCAGAAGACTTCTCTGTTATTCTACAGGATAACATGTGAGTTTGATGTACAAGACCTTATTTCTGACAGCCTGGGATTTTGATAAAGGCTCCAAAGTCTGCTACCATAGCAACCTCTCTGTATAATAACAGGAAAGTTTTCCACAGTCTCAGGTCTTCCTGCATTCGTCTTTAACATGATGTTCTATAGGTCGTCCATTTCTCTTTTGATAAAGCCAATTAAAATGTCTCAGTGTTAGCTCCAGGTTGGCAAGCTGAAACACTGAGCACCAATGGTGATTCATTTTATAAAAAGTAATGCATGGGAATGATTGTATGAAACACAATGTGAATGAAGAATAGTGTGAAACACAGTTTACAAACTTTGTAAGCAAATCAATATAAAATATAAAATAAAATAAAAATCTTCCTGTATCCAGCGCCATCATGACAATCTCTCATGTTTGAGTCCATTGTTACAGTCACTATGCCAATCTATTTTTTTTTATCTCTGTCTCTTACTTTGATCTTTACTTATCCCAACATGATGTATTTTTCCAAGGACTGGCCTCTCCTGAAAATATACCTAAAGTATATGAGATTAAGTCACTGTCCTTGTCTCTAAGGAGCACCGTGGTTGTTCTTCCTCTAAAACAGACATATTTATACTTGCGATATTCAGTACTCTTCTTCAACACCATAATTCAATGGCATAGATTCTTGTCAGATCATCCTTTTTCATTGACCAACCTTCAGAAGCATAGAAAACAATTTAAAAATTCCATGGCTTAGAGCTGAATTGGGAGTGCATGGTCAATCAATATAGATTTTCCAACAAAAAGTGACATAATATGTGATTCTCTTTTAAAATATAATTGACAATAGCAATTAGAAAAATTAGTTTGGGTCCTTAGAGAGCCATAAATTTATGCTAGTGGGGAAAGAACAATTCAGAAAAAGAGGTTAAGAAATAAATGACTGAACAACTGAAAAAGCAAAATTAATGTCATTGAATTGTTTATGTAGAAACTAGAATAAATAAAATTAATTAAAAACATAAAGTGTGAATAAGGAGAGGACAACACACAACAGTATAATTTGGCAAGGATATTTTTTATAAAAACTCAGCTGTCAGAGAATAGGGAATCTTAGAGAAAACCTATTTCCTTACATGAGTAACATAATGTACAACAATTCTGTGAAGGGAAATGAAAATGTAGGTTACATTTTTGAGATATTTTTGGCACCAGAATGCTAATCACTGTTAATTGTTCCAGTGTTTGGATTATGTAGATGATTTTTTGTTACTGTGTATCTACAGTAGCTATTGTTTCAGTAAGTGGAAAATAGAAATACTAAATTTAGAATGTGGTCTCCAATAGATATGAAATAAAGCAAGTGATCTTTATCAAATAAGCTAATAAAATAAAGGAGGAATGGAGATGATACACAAAGCGCAGATGCCATAACAGATGAAGGTATCCACATAAACCCTTTTAAGGCCAATACAGTAGCAATGTCACTCTTTAAATGTTATGTTGTTATTGTTGATTGCCTTTGAGTCAAGCATGACTCCTAGCGGCCCTATGAACAAAAGGCCTGAAGCCCCTCTACAACTATCGACATTTATCAAAGTTCATAGTTTCCAGAGGCAAGTTGTTTAGGAAGTGGATGCCACTCCTGCTTCCAAACCTGTCATAAAATGTTGATGGTTGAGGTACCGAAGATGTATAGTGACCTGATGTACAGCAGCCCTGAGCTCTTCCTGTTCTGAACCCATCTCACTAATTCTGACACACCAATCTCCATTGCCCCAATTACTGTGTCAATCCATCTCATTTAGAGTCCCCCTCTCCTGCACTGTTGTCCACCATTCCGAGCATGATGTCCTTCTCCAAGGACAGATCTCTCCTGGGCATGTGCCCAAAGTGAGGCAGAGCTTCAAAATCCTAACCTCCAAGGACAGACTTTGTTTCACCCTCTCCAAGACAGACCTATTTGTTTTCTTGGCAGTCCATCTCATGTTCAAAACTGTTCTCCAGCACCACAACTTGAAGGAATCTTTTGTTATCTTTAGACATTGTCTAACTTTCTGAAGTATAACAAATAATTGAGAAAACTGAGACCTGCATTAGGTGCATCTTTGTATCTAAACTGGCATCATTGCTCTTCAGCACTCTGGAAAGGCCCATGACAGATTTTCCCAGTGTAAATAATCGTTTGATTTCCTGACTGCTGATATTAAGAGTGTTAATTGTGGCTCTGAGCAAGCTACAATTACTAAAACCTCAATCTCTTCTCCATCTATTCTGGTGCTGCCAGTTTGCACATTGGTGAGAATCTTTGACTTCTTGATGTTGAACTTCAATTCATATTGATGACTATATTCCTTGATCTTTTGCAGCAAGTACTATATAGATCTTCTTCAGTTTCAGCAAGCAAGGTTCTGTCATCCGCATATCGTAGGTTGTTAATGAGTTTCTCTCCAATCTTGATGCCATGATCCTCCTCATAAAGCCCTGCTTCCCAAATGATCTGTTCTGCATGCAGATTGAAAAGGTATGAGGACATGATGCACCCCTAACACACTCCTTTCTTGATTTTGGACCATGCAGTGTTTCCTTCCTCTGTTCTGCGGACTGTTTTTTGGTCCAAGTATAGGTTTCATGTAAGCACGACCAAGGGTTCTGAGATTCCCATTTCCTCAAGGTTAGCCACAATTTATTGTGATCCACACAGTCAAATGCTTTGCATAGTCAATGAAACACAGACATTCTTCTGGTACTCTCTGCTTTCTGCCAAGATCTATCTGACATCAGCAATAATGTCTCTAGTGCCACAATCTCTTCTAAACCCAGCCTGTATTTCTGGTAGTTCTCTGTCAATGTACTGTTCAAGTCTTTCCAGGATACTCTTCAGCAGGATTTTGCTAGTGTGTAATACTAGTGATAAGGTATGATAATTTCCACACTGTGTTGAGTCACCTTTTTTTTGGAATGGGAATAAATATGGATCTCTTCCAGTCATTTGGCCAGCTTTCTTTACACAACTTGGGGAGCACATGCATGACAGCATCTGTTTGCTGAAATATTTAAATTGCTATTCATAAATTCCTTGGGCTTTATTTTTTTGCCAAGTCCTTCAGAGCAGGCCTTAACTTCCTCCTTCATCATCATTGCCTTTTTCTCATATGTTACTTCGTAAAATTCTTCTGTGTCAGCCAATTATTTTTGGTACAATAACTCTGTATACTCCTTCCATCTCCTTTTAATGCTTTTTTAATCATTCAATAGTCTGCCCATAGCATCCTTTAGCATTCAACACATGCCTTGAATTTATTCTTTGGTTCTTTAAGCTTAAGAAATGCTAAGCGAATTCAACCCTTTTGATTTTCTGACTCTAGCTCCTTGCACATTTTATTATAATATTTTGCCTTGTCTTCCAAAGCAGCCCCTTGAAATCTTCTATTTAGCTTCTTAACTTCTTGATTTCTTCCATTTGCTTTGGTTTCTTGGTGTTCTACTCCAATATTCAGAGTCTCTTCTGACATTCATTTTGATCTTTTCTTCTTCTTTCTTAGTAATGACGTTTTGCATTCTTCATGAACGATATTCTTGATATCTTTCCAGAGCTTTTCTGGACTTTGTTCATTAGTGTTCAAAGCCTCAAACATATTCTTGATTTGGTTTTTAAATGTTATAGTGGTGATATATTGCCATTCAGTCAACTCATAATACTGTTTCTGACAGTGACATGAAAAGGCACTAGAAGAAAGTCATAGTTCCCTTTGGGGTACTGACAGAAAAAAAGCTTAAAAATTTAACCTTAAAAACAAAGTTTAAAAAAAAACTTAATATTTTTAATATTAATATTTAAATTTAAAAATTTACTTTGTAGTAAGTAAATTGGAATAAAGGTTGAAATTGCCAAGCATTTCATCTGACTTGGTTTTGTAGTCAATATTCTTGGTACTAGCAGTCAGAAGATAGGAGATGTATTGCATGGGCAAGTCTGTTGTCAAGGATCTTTTCAAATTAGTGGGGATCTATGGAGTTTGTTTTTCAATACAGCTTTTCTAGGATTTTTAAAATTTAGGTGATCTTGCTCATGGATAGGAAGACTCAGTGTTGTGAAAATGGCAATACTACCAAAAGCAATTTACACATTTAATGCAATCCCAATACAAATACCAAGCCCATTCTTCAACGAGATGGAAAAGGCAATCTCCGATTTCCTGTGGAATGGAAAGAAGCCC
>NW_006399944.1:1999319-2055406 GCF_000299155.1 Elephantulus edwardii | reverse complement strand
GGAGATCAACCCATCTATCTATGGTCAACTGATCTTTGACAAGGGGATGAAATCAGTGAAGTGGGGGAATGACAGCCTTTTTAACAAATGGTGTTGGCAAAATTGGAAAAATATCTGCAAAAGACTCAAGCAAGACCCACACCTCACTCCATGACATCAGCAATTTCAATGCCTGGTGTTATGACCTCTTTTAAATTCTTCTTGAACTCCTGGTAATTCTCAGTATGTGTGCTATTCAAGCTATTTTTAATGATCTCCAGCAGTATTTTGCTTGCGTGTAATGTTAGTGAAATTGTTTTATTGTTTCCACGTTCTGTTGGTTCACCTTTCTTGGGAATGGGAACAAATATTAATGTTTTCTAGTTAGCCATCCAGCCAGCTGTCCTTCAAATTTCTTAGCATAGACTTGTCAGCAGCACATCCAGGTCTGCATGTTAGTTGAAACAAGTTAATTGGTATTCCATCAATTCCTGGGGCCCTACTTTTTGTCCCTCATGCCTTTATTGCAGCTTCAGCTTCTTCCTTCATTACCATTGGCTCTTGATCATCTTCCTGACATATTTCAGGTTGGCTAATATTTTTGGCGTAGTAATTCTGTTCTGTGTATCCCTTCCATTTTATTTTGATGCTGGATCATTAAAGAATTTGCTCATAAAATCTCTAAGTATTGCAATTTGAAACCTGATTTTCCCCCCAGTCCTTTCACCTTGAGAAATGCTGAGTGGATTCTTCCCTTCTTATTCTTCAATTCCAGCTCTCTGCGTATCCCATTATAATACTTTGTTAAGTCTTCTTTAGCTGCCCTTTGAAAACTTCTGTTTAGGTGTTTTACTTCAGCAAATTCAGCATATTATTTCTTAGTTAACAGGCCTCTGAAAAACCCTCACGAGCAATAGAGGAACATGAAAACTATAGTATTAGAGGAAGAGTCCAGATTGGAAGTAAATTAAAATGAGAAACAGTAGCATATATCCTTTAGCCTCTGAAAATCCACTGGAGGGTCAGTTATAAGTCATTAGCATATAACAACAATTCTTTGGGTAATGGATTGTGATGGCAAACTGTACACATTTCAGAAATACAAAAATAAATCACATTTTGATAAATTTTAAGATACTGTAAAAACATAAGAGGGACAAGATATTTCACATGTCCCTAGTTTGACTACTTTCATAACATGAGTGCCACTCTTCTTTTGACTTTTTTTTAAAAAAGTCTAGATTTTATTCTTCCATTTACCAAGTAGATGGTGGTGGTACACTGAGTTAACTATTCAAAACTACTTTCCTATTTATTGGTTTTGACTTTCACCTTATGGAGGGGTCATTGTTGTTAGCTTTCATTGGATTGAGTACAACTCATAGTGACCCTATGAACAATGGATGCAAACCCTGTTCCATCTTGTTCCATCTTCACAATCCCTGACACATTGGAGCTCATTGCTACAGTCACCGTGTCAGTCCATCTAGTTGAAGATCATTCTTTCACAATCCCTCTTCATTCCCAAGCATGATATCGCTTTCCAAATAATAACCTCTCCTAGCAACATGCCAAAAGTATATGAGATGAAGCTTTATCACCTTTGCCTCCAAGGACCACTTTGGCTTCACTTTCTCCAGATGTACCTATTTGTTCTTTTGGCAATCAGTATGATGACATCAATTCTTTTTTGTCATCCTTAGTTATTGTGCAGCTCTAAATTGCATAGCAAATGATGGAAAAGACCATGATCTAAACCAAGGGTCTCTTAGTCCTCAAATTGACATAATTGCTCAATATTTTGGAAAGGTTTTTGACTGCCAATTTTCCCAGTGAAATATATCTTGGGATCTCGTGACTGCTGGTATCAAGTGTATTGAGTGATTGATTGGTTGTGAGTAAGTACGATGAAGTCACCGACAATTTCAATCTTTTCTCCATCTATCATGATGTTGCCTATCATTCAGTGGTGAGAATTTTTGTTTTCTTGACTTTGAGATGCAATCCATACTGAAGGCTGCCATCTTTGATCTTCTGTAGCAAAGTGCTTCAAGTCCTTCTCATTTTTAGTCAATGAAGTTGTGTCATCTGTATAATGAAGATTATTCAATCTCAATTCCACATTCTTCTACATAGAGTTGCACATCATGACTGAGCGGAACTGTGCTATTATTATGAATGAAGGAAATAGCACTTTTTGGGTGAGACCATGTTAACAAGCTGTGTAGAGTACTATTGAAGAAATTGGTCACTCTTACCATGTTGCCTGGCTTAATTTTAACAGGTATGGGTTGGGAGAAGTAGAAATTTCACTACCAGCAAGAAAGAAGCAGAGAATCCACTGCATATCCATTTGGACCAGAGACTGCAGTGCAAGCCAGACCAGGACCAACTGAGAGCAGCAGCAGAAGCAGCAGCAGAGAAGCAGAGACTAACTTAAGGCAGAGCTGAACTAGGACTGCTGCCCTATAGAACCAGTGCCAGAGCCAGGCCCAGAGGACCTTAGTTTAAGCTTATGGAAACACTAGGTGTGGGATAATGCCCTAACTGGCAGGACTGTAAGAGATGCATAGCACTGGGCCAGGACTGTGAGACTTAAAGCCAGAGTTACTGTGAGCACATATGAGAAGTTCTACTGACTGAAGAGTTAGATGCTGTTTCCTACTTGAATTGTGAACTTTTAACTTCCCTCATAAAACTCCTAATCATAAACATGGTCTGTGAGTTATGTGTGGCCATTGCAACAGATTAGTAGACCCAGTAGCAGAGCAGCAGGATCCCTGGGAGGTCAGTTAGTTTTAGAATTGATAATTCAGTATGTGTAATCTCATAGGAATCACTTTTGTACTGTGTTGATATTGTGGATGAACACTGTTCTCCTTTGCGGAGTCAGTGAAGGGGAGATTGCCATTATGTGGCTGCCTCTCAGCTACACTCTTTATACTATGGTCTATATCCTCATTTAAAAGATTTAAGAGATTGAATGAAATTCTCAAACTTTGAGGGAAAAAAGAAAGTATTTTTCTCATGATGTAATAAAGGAAATAGGTGGTTCAGTGATAATATTTTCTACCTCCACGAGAGAAACTAAGGTTTGATTTCCAATCCCTGCACCTTGGTCAATGAACCTCATTCTAGCTGGCATTGGAAGCATACTTGTAGCTTGTGATGAGATTTCATCAGAATTTCTAGAATACGATGGACTGGGATGCATCACGATAGTTTGGTATAAAACTTACCAAGGAGATGGCAGGGAACAGGACAGTGCTTTCCTTTGTTGTGAATGGAATTGCTCTGGGTCTTGAAGCTAATAAAAATAAATTTTTCGGAAGACCTTCATTTCTCAACATGAATAGAAGGATTTATTAAATAAGTGGAACAGTGAAAATGTATTAAACAGATACTTAGCAAAAAAAAAGTTGGATATATTCACAATTTCATAAATGACAGGACAGGAGGAATTGATTTATCCAGACACTGACTCTGAGTGTGACAGAGTTAGAGGCCAGCATATAATCCAGGATTCCTATCTTTAATATAAACAAGGATTTTTGGTAGTGTGTGTATGACTGCCAAGGTAAACTCATACTCGCTGCCATTGAGACAAGAGCCAGACAGGATGAAAGAATTGAAAAAAAGTGTGAACTCCTTTTATTTACTCTAATAGCTGGCTAAAAGGAGGCTTAATTAGCCATGTATTTATATTCCTATTTCACAAAACGTTAGCTGGTAACTTGCAGGTAAAATGAAACTCTTTCTTCCACTTGGACTTTTCCACATGAGAATTTCTCCTTGTTCTTCTGATTTCTTGGAGATAGCAGCTTTTTTTATGACCTCTAGTCTTCTTACCACCAGCAACCTCTCCATCACCCATGTTTTATTCTAGTACTTGAGAAAGACCGCATACATGAAAATCTGTTTTCAAAAAGCTTCTTAAGTATGCTCTAAATATAAGCCTTTCGTTTAAAAACGTGTAATTTATGTGCTAAATAAAAAATAGAAAATGTTTTAAAAGTAATATTTATTGGACTGGAATTTTTATTAAAAATTGCATAACAAATACATTTTGAAAAGCACAACAATGAATGAATGGAAGTCCAAAATCTCTGTAGATGTTCATTGAAATGAATAAAATAGTGTGTAATTAGTAATTGCATTTTTATTTTATTTTTTTTTAATTTTAATTTAGGTTGTTTATTTTTCATTTCAATGAACATCTACAGAGATTTTGGGATTCCATTCATTCATTGTTGCACCCCTCTCCGCGCACAAACCCCTTCCCCCCCCCCGTTTGCTCCTCTCCTTGAAAAGCAAAAGAAAAACTACCTCATTGGTACACAATTCCCCCCCCCGCCCCCGCACCTCCCCAAACCCAACCCCCTAATTTTTGTCAACATTGTTCTTTCTTATTTATACATTTTTCTATATTACTCTATCAAATTTTTCTCCTGTACTTGTCCAGGAGGGTAATAGTTTTTGTGATCCATTTAATTTAATGCTGTCATTGAGGACTTTGTAAGAAAAGGGAGTTTTCCTGTAAATTTTCATTAAAATCTATTAAAAAGAAAGGAGAGAAAAGGGAGTTTTCATTATGGGAAAATTTTTAGCTGCAAGTTTAATTTCTTTGATAGATCCACAATTGTCCACACTTTTCAAATCTTTTTACTACAGTATATATGCCTGATCTTGTCCTCCCTACCCAGGAAAAAAAATTGAGCTGTGTGGAAGATAACAGGAAGATTTGTAGTAGCTGTATCCCTTGGCCTCCTACAACCTTCCTCCCTCAAAGAATTGGTTCCCGGGTTTCTCTTGAGTTGGCTTTGGGTTTCAGCACCCAAATGCTACAATATGGATAGTATGCTGGCTTCGATCTTCCTTGCTTGGCTAAAGTATTAAACTAGGTGAAGAGGTAAAGAGATTAGAGAGGATGATGTCCAAGCTACAGGGGTAATAAAACATATAGCAATTTTAATGGCTCTTTAAAGAGTTGTTTTTAGTATACAGCAAGTGTGGAGCTCTTAAAAGGGTCATTGTCGGTTTCAGAGTGGAGTATACTTGGGGCGGGGACGGGGGTGAGGGGGGATTGTATACCAATGAAGGAATTTTTCTTTAACTTTTCAAAGAGAAGAGCGAACTGGGGGTATAGGTGGGGTGGGCGGGGAGAAAAGTGCAACAATGAATGAATGGAAATCCAAAATCTCTGTAAATGTTGATTAAAATTAATAAAATAATAAAAAAAATTATTGTCTTGCTCAAAATAGTCCCAGCTTGGATAGAGCCTTTGTTAAAGCACTTGGGTGAGTGGAAAGGCAAGCAGACAAGAGAAAAGATGAAAGTAAAGGCAATTTATTAGAAGACATAACTTATACTTGAACCAAGAGGCAGTTGTCAGAACAGAGTAAGGAGACAAACATGGTTCAAAATTGAGAAGAGTGTTTGCCACTCTCGTCTTCTGTCTCCATATCTTTTCAATCTAAACGCAGAATAGATTTTCCAGGATGCTGGGCTGTACGAGGAGGAATGGGGCATCAGGATTTGTGGAAGATTCATTACAACCCTGCTTCCTGAAACTGAGGAGGACCTGAAGTACTTGCTGCAGAAGGCCAAGGACTGTAGCCTTCAATATGGATTGAAGCTCAACATCAAGAAAACAAAGATTCTCACCACTGGGCCAATTGGCAGCATAATTATGGATGGTGAAGAAATTGAGATAGTTAACAGTTTTAATTTGCTTGTCTCCAAAGTCAACACTCTTGTTACCAGCAACTAGGAAATGATGAGATGAATTGCATTGGGAAAATCAGCTGTCAGAGACCTCTCCAGAGTACTGTAATGTTAGGAATGATAGGTAGAAATTTAAATGAGAACCTAGCTATTGAACTATTCCTTCTAAAGACTTTCAAATAGTCATTATTTGAAAAACCATTATTTTTGGCTTTATGTTACTATTTTTTTTTTGTAAATTTTATATCCCACTCCGGAGCTATTTTGGATTTGTGACTAATTTCCAATTAAGATACCTCTCTGCAGCTGCTTAGCTAGATCATCCTTTTCTCTGCTCAAGCATTTACCAGTACTCTATTTCAGGAAGCCTAGTGCCCTAGTCTCTCTGGTGGTTCTAATCTACTAGTGGCTCTTTAGGAAGAAAGATGGGTTTTCCTGTGCAGTTTACAGCTCGAAAACACAGTGGAAGCTAGCAATAAGTCAGTTCTGACTCATAACAATGGGTAAGGGAGCTACTTTATTTTAATTTTTATTTACTGTGATTTAGTGTTTCAAATATTAGCTTGTTGAAATGAAAATGAAACTTTTTATTCTTGTTTTAGGGAATTTTAGGAGGATTTAAAATCTGGACTCTCAGGTGATTTTTTGAAGAATGGCAGCTTTTGCCTAAAAGATACAAGGAATGACTTCTTTTGCAAGATGCAAGACTGAGAAGTCAACTAACAAGTTGCAGGAGTATGGAGCAGCATAATTAGATATGTTAGATGCAACTAATGGAAGTTGATTGTCTCTTACTAATATTTTGATCCATTGTTAAAGACATATAGTTGAAACCAGTCTTTTATGCTGTTTAACTCACCGTTGTTGGTTATTATGTTCCGGAGTGAATGTTTCTGAAGGGATAGTCATCCACATCCTTATTGAATTAAAGACTGATGGGTGGTTACATTTACTAAATTGAATGGTTCTAAATTAAAAGTTTTTTAGTTTTAAGATTTCTCTGGGGATGCACATCAAACGAAGGCATCTCTCAGCCATAGTTTTATTCCAACATTATTTTTATCCTTGTCTGCCAAATCAGTCATAATATTTGGAACATAATATACATTTTTAAAAAAAAATCTGTTTCACCATGACATCTGTTGGATTTGGATATGTTCTTTTCTGGCAGCGTTTGGATCTTTTTGCTTGGAAAGTACTCTCGCCTTTTTAATCTCCCAATGAAGCTATAAACTTCTCAATAGACACTTTATGTGTATTTGGCAGCTATGATTTTAAAAAGTAGGAATTCAGTGCAATAGAGCTTTTGGGGTATACAATATGTGTACAGAATATTTTATGTGTAAAATGGTATTTGGAGTAAATTATTCTTTTAAAAATTTATTTTCTTTTAAAAATTTTATTTTCTTTAACAGATTGTCCAGTGAATTCAACCAAACATATTTATTCTAATACATTGTTGTTGTTATTGTTGAGTGAACCCAAATATGCAAAATATGTTTTCTCTGGAATTTTAAAGTAGTGACCATTTGGAACCAAATTGCCAGGCCTGTATTCCAAGATCATTTTGGGTGAGTTTGAACTATTGACCTCTAGTCTAATAGTGGAAAGCTTATTGTTTGTACCACCTAGGGACCTTAATTAATTTTACCAGTGTAACACTAAGTCCTTACTTAATGAAAGAAAATGTTTCTGAGAATCTAAACTGAGTCACACTACCTATTCTGAAATCAAATTCCTGTGAATTTGTCAAAAGTGTCCATCTTGATCATGTGAACTCAATACTGCCTCCTCTATTAGTCACTTCTTGTTCTGTAAAGAAAGATCCTTATCTTTCAGACTTAACAGGAACTAATTTGGATCAACTTTAATTTCACCACTGCTAATGCAATCCATTAACCTCTTCTTTAAAGCAGTTGAGATCCAGAAGGTAGGCCTTTTTTTATTTGATTGACAGTTGACTGGGCACTGGGACCCTCTTGTTTGAAGCAATTGGGATCTGGAAGGGTACTCTTTTTGATTAACAGTCACTTGTTGGCTAAGTGCCTCTTGTTTAAAACAATTAGGAGTTGGTGAGTGGGCCTTTGTGATCAATACTTGGTTGGGGTCTAGAGGCCCCCTTTTTAAAGCTGTTGGGATCCAAAAGTGCAAAAGGGGCTGATGCAATGTGAGGGTAGCTGAGTCTGACTTCTAAGCTTGTAATAAAGGGGAATTGTCCCCATCATTAATATTCATATCTCCAAACAGATTGCTGCTTGGTTAGACATGCCATTCTCTATGCTCCTACACCTTTTTCTACCAATCATATGGATTCACTATTTGTTGTTGCCACATAGACTTTACTCATAGCTGTGATACAAGAGGGGATTTTATTAAAGAAATATATTGGGGAGTTGGAGGGGCAAAAAATATCAACCAGTGTAAGTCCAGGCTTAGTCCACAAGTCCCAAGCCAGATTGAAGGCAAAACACAATTCCTTAATTAGTGAAAGTTCCAATTCAGCTTAGTAGCATAAATGCAAATCATCCAGCAAGGTCTTCCTCAGAGGAATTATAAGTTAGCTTTTACTTCAATCATCCAGTAAGAACAGAAAAAACCTCTGACTGTGGTCTTTATCTCAGGACTCCTCTGATTACACCTTGTTAAAATTTGTCCACAGTAGTGCTACAGTCTCTTCACAACTATTACCAGTCTTGCCACAAGAGTCTCACTCTCACCAGGATCTTGCTCCAGTGTCCCTTAAATTTTGCTGCTCAGTTTTCTTTCTCTTATTCTAGTCCCACAGCTGTTGATGATTTGCAAGACCATGTGTCTGTAGTTAATGTTGCTGGAGACCAGAGGGGGTTAACATAACGGCTAGGAAAGCCAACTTTTAAACTTACACCAGAACCCATGCCTTCACTATTATAGCCATTATTTCTCATTATTTGAAGGATCAGTCTTTCCCTCACCATTATCTATATTCATGGAAACATGTAAGCAGGTTACTTCACTCATTATATCTTAATCTCCCTGTTTTAGATAGTTAAGTTTTTATTTCCTCAGTCCTAATCAAACCAGTATCCTGAAGAAACAAGCATGTCCTTTTCTTGAAGAATTTTCTGTTACAGTTGAAACTTTCAGCATCCATATCTATAAACAAAGATTCATTCAGAGCAAACCATCAGGCCACAGTAATCAACACTAGCTCACAATATTTAATGTCTTCATCTGGTTACGTTCTGATCAACACATTCTAGCCATCCATGGGCAGGTTCAATGGGGCCTCAGCTGCAAATTCAGGAGTCCACACTTCTTGCATTTCAGCCTAGATTGTCCCTTCACTCAACCTCAGCCCCACATGGGCAAAGTCAATTCATCCCCAAGACTCCCTGTTCCACAAACCAATAACCCTTCTTCATTTATACACTAACAATGACAGGTGCACAGTGCTGAAGGAACAAGTAAAATCTTAGCCTTTCTTCTCATTACTGTGTATCTCCCATCCACTCATTAAGTGAACTCAGATAGTTACCATGAATTGAGTATACTTGTTGGTTTCCTTTAATATAAGTTCTGAAAAGGGAGCTTTGATGTGCATTAACTTTACCTTGCCTCAGTTTATTGGCTGTATTTCTTTTTCAACTAATCTTCTTGAAAATGTAACTCTTCATATTAGTAGGTGGGCTTTCTTAGGCTAAGCTCCACACTATATACCAAAATCTTCAATTTACTACAGACATTCTTTCAGGGCAAATGTTCTCTTTTTGAATTTTTAGTCAATATCTAACTGGCTTACATTTTTCTCTAAATTTCAATTTCTCCCATCATTTTATTACAACATATCTTAACATTAAATCAACAAAATCTGCACCCCACTGAGGATCACTCTACCCCCACCAATGCTCACTGCCCCCTGCCAATGATTGCAGCTCCCGCAGGTCTTAAATATCTGTGTTGGTCCACAGCATTGTTTTGAGAAGCACCCATATATATGTGCTACCTTTTTGGCCTGAGGCCTACAAGGCCGAGGGCCTGACAGCAGTTTGTTCCCCAAAGTACCTGAGTGGCCAAGGAGGAAGCCTGTTGTTACCTTCTGGAAGTGGCTTCTCACCTCTGTTGCCTGAGTTAAGGGGTCCCATGTGATCAGGCCATACAGCAGTTTGTCCCCCAAAGTACATACTTGCTCCTAGTGGATGAGTTCCACAGCTGCTCAGCAAGGGACTTCTGGCTGAGACTCAGCTTGCCTGTGTGTGGTTCTAATCCCAGCTCTCAGGCTCGTCTCTTTGCTGTGCTACTTTTCAAAGAGAAGAGCGAACTGGGTGGGATGAGGAAGGGTGGGCAAAGAGAAAAGTGCAACAATGAATGTATGGAAATGCAAAGTCTCTGTAAACTTTAATTAAAATGAATAATAATAAAAGGGGGAAAATAGTATATTTGAAGTATTGAACACCAGTGAATTGAAGGCAGGATGTGTTGCTCCATGAAAAGAGTAAAAATGTTCTTACAAAGTCGAAGATTAAACAAAAAACCAAATTGGATGTCAAGAGACTCAGAAAATGGCACTAGCGTTTGAGAAAACAAAACAAAGGGAAAACATGTCAAAGTAAAAAGAGCTGAAAAGAAGGTTTCAAAAGGCAGCGTGAAAAAAAAAAGGTAGCGTGAAAACATTATGTCACAAGGGCTGCTCATGGTGGACAGGTTTTAGTAGAGCTCCCAGATTAAGGTGGACTAGGAAGCAGGATTGGCTATCCATTTCTTAGATAACAGGCCTCTGAAAACCTTATAGTAGAGGAACAGGAAGAGTTATAATTAAATAGCTCTATTAAGCTATAATTGATACATAGTAAATCCTGTGTATTTAAAGTATAACTTATTACCATTGAGTTTATTTCAACTGACAATGAACCTCCATTCATTCGGTGACCAAGGGTGTACCTTTTTATGGGAGGAGGGTGTCCATCTTACTTAGGTGAAGCTGGTAGATTTGAACAGCTGATCTTTTTGCCTAGGATGCTAACATACCATACACCATACCACCAAAACAATTTGAAAAAAAAATTGACACATGCATTTACCTATGAAAATATCATAACAATCATCATCTTGTTCACATCTTCCTTCCCTCATCCCTCTTCTCTTCTCCCACTTCAATCACTGATCTGCTTTTCTGTTGTTTCAGGCTATTTTACATCTTTAGAATTTTATTTCAATAAACCATACTGAATGTACTGTTTTCAATTGGGGTAATCTGGCTTTTTTTAGATAATTATTTTGAGGTTCTATATACTTTGTATATGAAAAGTTCTATTCTTTTATTGTTGTTGTTGTTATGTGCCATTGAGTCAACTATAACTCATAGTGACCCTATCCACAAAGGCTCTAAAGCCTGCCATGTCCTGAGCCACTCTTACAAGTGTCCAACACACTACCCCCAATGGCCTCTTACTGTGTCAACCTATCTCATCCACGGTCTTCCTCTCCTGTGCTGTCCCTCTACCCTTTTAAGCTTGATGTCTTTCTTCAAGGATTCACCATTCCTGACACAAGCCCAAAGTATGTAAGATGGGGCTTCAAGATCCTTGCTCCCAAGGAGCAACTTGGTTTCACTCTCTCCAGGACAGGCCTGTTTATTCTCTTGGCAGTACATGGCTCTTCTCTAGTACTCTTTACCAGCATCACAACTCAAAGGTATCAATTCTTACTGTCATCTTTTGTCATTTTCTAGCTCTCAGATATATATCAAGTAATTTCCAAAACTATGGACTGGATCAGATGGACCTTAGTCTCTAGACTGACATCGTTGTTCTTCAATGCTCTGGAGCAGTTGCGGACAGCAGATTTTTTCAATATAATTCATCTTTTGATTTCCTGACTGCTGATGCCAAGATCGTTGATTGTGGAGCTAAGCAAGCTAACACTTTAACAATCTTAATCTCTTCTCCATCTATCTTGGTGCTACCAATTGGCTCCATGGATGGAGTCTTGTATTCTTGATGTTGAGCTTTAGTTCATATTGAAGGTTGCAGTTCTTGACCTTTTGCAGCAAGCTATTCAAGTCCTCCTCAGTTTCCGCAAGCAAGGTTGTGTCACCTGTATAATGCAAGATGGTGATGAGTCATCCCCCAATTTCCTATTGCCATTTTCCTCCTTGTAAAGTCCAGCCTCCTGAATGATCTGTTACGCATTTTAGGCTGAAAAAGTACGGTGACAGGATTCATCCCTGACATACTCCTTTCTTGATTTTGAAGCATTTGCTGTTTCCTTTTTCTGTTCAAATGACACCTTCCTGGTCTGAGTATAGGTTTCCCATGAGCACCATCATGTGTTCTGGAATTCCCACTCTTCTCACAAGGTTAGCCACAATTTGCTTTGATCCACACAGTCAAATGCCTTTTAATAGTCAACGAGACACAAATAGACATTCCTCTGGTACTCTGATTTCAACCAATATCCATCTGACCTTGGCAATGATGTCTCTAGTGCCTTCTAAACCCATGTTGTATTTGTAACAGTTATTCCTGTGCTGTTCTAGTGTGTTTGGGATAGTATTTCACAAGATGAATAGTAAAAATGTCTTAATCTATTCGCTGGTTGATAGATATTGGATTGTTTGTCATTTTTAGTTATTATAAGTAAAGCTATTGTGAACATTTGTGTATGGATATAAGGTTGAGTGTTTCATTTGTTTTAAACCTTTGTCAAATACCCAAGAATAGAATGACTCTATCAGATGGGAGGTATTTGTATAATTTATAAAGAAATGGAAAAATTTTTTTCTAAGTAGTTACAATCTTTTACATACCAGCTAGCAGTGCATCAGAATTATAATTTCTTCACATCATGGGAATATATGACATGTTTAGTTTATCTCATGTCAAAAATCTAATAGATATAAAACAGTTATCTCCTTGATTTTTTTGCATACATTTCTCACATGGAGAATATTTTCATGTGCTTATTTGCCATTTATATATTTTCTTTGATAACATATTTGTTGAAACTTTTTTGTCCATTTAAAACAGTATTTCACTCTTGTATCAAAATTTGTTAATATGGAAAATTACATAGATAAATTTTCAAATACTAACCAAATCTTATATTCTTGATATAAGGACTAATTTTAATGATCTTTGCATTCTGTTGTTGTTTTTAGGTACTGTCTTGTCAATGACAACTCATAGAGGCCCTGTGAACAATAGAGCTGAACATTGTCCTATGCTGTTCATCCTCATCATCATTGCTAAACTTCAGTCATTGTGTCAGTCCACCTTATTGAGGGTCTTCCTCTCTTTCAGTGACCCTCCACCTTTCCAAGTATTATCCTTTAAACCATGTAGTGTTCCTTTTCTTGGTTTGGACACTAGCTTCTTTGTCTAGGAATAGATTTTATGTAAGTAATACCCAAAATGGAAATCAGAAGAGACTCCAAATATTGCACCAGAGCTCCAAGAAGTTGAAACAAAAGGGAAGAAATCATGAAGTAGAGGAACTGAATAGTAGATTTCAAAGGGCTGCTCAGGAAGACAAGGCAAAATATTACATTGAAATGTGCAAGGAGCTGGAGTCAGAAAAATCAAATGGGCTGACCTCACTCAGCATTTCTTAAGTTGAAAGAATTAAAGAATAAATTCAAGCCATGAATTACAATGTTTAAGGAGACTATGGGCTGAATATTAAATGTTTAATAAGCATTAAAAGCCAATGGAAGGAGTATACAGAATCATTGTAACAAAAAGAATTGGCTGACACAAAAGTTTCAAGAAACAACATATTAGCAAGAGGCAAGAGTGATGAAGGAGGAAGTTCAAGCTGCTCTGAAGAAGTTGGCAAAAAATAAAGCCCAAGGAATTGATGGAATATCAATTGATGTATTTCAGCAAACAGAGTCTGCCCTGCATGTGCTAACCAAGTTGTGCCAAGAATCTGGAAGACAAAGACTTGACCAATTGAAATCCGTATTTATTCCCATTCCCAAAAAACATGACCTGACAGTGTGGAAATTATCAAACAATATCACTAATATTACACACCAGCAAAATCCTGCTGAAGATTATCCAGAAGAGACTTGAACAGTACATTGACAGAGAACTACCAGAAATACAGGCTGGGTTTAGAAGAGGTTGTGGCACTAGGGACATTATTGCCAATGTCAGATGGATCTTGGCAGAAAGCAGAGAGTACCAGAAGAACGTCTATCTGTGTTTCATTGACTATGCAAAGGTATTTGACTGTGTGGATCACAATAAATTGTGGCTAACCTTGAGGAAAATGTGAATCTTCGAACACTTGATCGTGCTTATACAAAACCTCTACTTGGACCAAGAAGCAATCATCAGAACAGAGCAAGGTAACACTGCATGGTTCAAAATCAAGAAAGGAGTGTGTCAGGAATGCATCCTGCCACCAAACATTTTTAATCTGTATACAGAACAGATCATTCAGGAAGCAGGGCTTTATGAGGAGGATCATGACATCAATATTGGAGGAAGACTCATTGATAACCTATGACATGTAGATGACATAACCTTGCTTGCTGAAACTGAAGAAGACCTAAAGCACTAGCTGCAAAAGGTCAAGGACTGTAGTCTTCAATATGGATTGAAGCTCAACATCAAGAAGACAAAAATTCTCATCACTGGGCCAATTGACAGCACCATTTTAGATGGAGAAGAGATTAAGGATTTACATTTTACAATTTTAGCAATTACAGCTTGCTTGTAGCCAGAATCAATACTCTTTTTTAAAAAATAATTTTAATTAACATTTACAGAGAATTTGGATTTCCATTCATTCATTGCTGCACTTCTCTACCCACCCAACCCTCTACCCCCACCCCTCAGGTCGCTCCTCTCTTTCAAAAGTAGCACTCTTAACACCAGCAGTCAGGAAATAAAAAACCGAGTTGTATTGTCATGGACCTCTCCAGAGTGCTGAAGAACAATGATGTCAGTCTAGATACAAAGGTGTGCCTAATCCAGGCCATGGTTTTCTCAGTTACTTGTTATGCTTCAGAGAGATGGACAATGACTAAGCATTACAGAACAATAGATGCTTTCGAGTTGTGGTGCTGGAGAAGATTCTTAAACATACCATGGCCTGCCAAGAAAACAAATAGATCTGCCTTAGAGAGGGTGAAACCAAGTTTCTTCTTGGTGGCTAGGATTTTGAAGCTCTGCCTCACTTACTTTGAGCATGTGTCCATGAGGAATTCATCCTTGGAGAAGGACATTATGCTCAGAAGGGTGGATGGACAGTGCAGGAGAGGGAGATCTCAGATGAGATGGATTGATACAGTAACTAGGGCGTTAGAGGTTGATGTGTCAGAATTAGTGAGACTGGCTCAGGACAGGGAAGGAAGGGTTCAGAGCTGTTGTACATAGGGTTGCTATACATTGCAGGCAGCTCAATAGCACATTACAACAACAACATACTATGATAGGTTTGAAAGCAGTAGTAGAAGTAGTAGAATCCACTTCCTAAATAACATGCCTCTGGAAACTATGAACTTTGATAAATGTCGATAGTTGTAAAGGGGCTTCAGGTCTTTTGTTCATGAAGTTGCTATGAGTTGTGCTTGATTCAGAGGAGATTGAGAACAACAACCACCACCACCACCATAACAACAACAACAAGAACAACATTAAATGTTCTGGAATTCCTATTCTTCCCAATGTTATCCATAGTTTTTTATATCCCGTACAATCAAATGCCTGTGTACAGTAAATAAAACAAAAATAGACATTCTTTCTGTGTCCTCTGCCTTCAGCAAGAATCCATCTAACATCAGCGATAATAGCCATAGTGCCATGGCCTCTTCTAAACCCATCAACATTATGTTCATCATATATGTGAAAATAATGAACAATGTATCTCTCTGCTATTTGCACACTGAGTTGTTTTTTAAAAAGTAATTTCTCATGGTATCATATAGTGTTTTGTTTTGTTTTTTTAAAAAACCCCTCGAGATAAGTTCTGGAATGACAAGCAATTCCCAAATCCTAACTCTCTTTCTTAGTGGCAAAGCTTAGTTTTTGGAAATGGAATGATAGTATCTGGTGTCTATTTTTTTGTTTAAAAAGTACAATTAAATCTCCTTCAAATTTCTTGTGATAGATTAATGAGAAAATGTTTCATAAAGTGCTTTGTAAATTGTAAAGCATTCAAAAAATACTACTTCTTATTATCCACTCAAGAGTTCAGTAACTTGATTAGCATCCAGTGATTTGGAAAGATGTAATTGAATATCAAAATACTTCTAAGTCAACTTATTAGAAAATGAGAGTAATGTTTTTTAAAACTTGGTTCTGTTATTCTAACAAGTTTAAAAATTCTAAATTCTGAGGAAATACTAATATTTTAATAATGTATTTCAAATTGTATTTCAAACTATTCCTATAGCCTGAGGACTGTGTTTGTGCTTGCTGATTTTGGCTGCCATCAAGAGGACCGGGGCTCATGACTCCATGTGCGTACAGTTAGCCTGCTCCAAAAGGGATTCAGATGGTGACCTTTTCTGAAGTAGGGAGATAAGTTTTTCTTCTGAGATACCTCTGGGTGAGTTCAAACGTCTAGAATTTTAGCAAGTAGTGGAGTACTTAACCATTCGTGTCACTTAGGATATCAATAAACAAAGCCAACAGTGAGAAAAAAATGACAGATATGAGTAGAGAAATTACATAATTTGTAGAAAGTGATAAATCCTTTTGGAAAATGTCAAAGAATAGCAAAATAGGGAAGAATAGGACTTTGGGATAGGGTTGGCATTAAACTCTAAATAAGATTACCATGAAAACATTGGGGAAAAAAACCACTCCAAAGCTAAATTTCAAACTCATTGTCATGGAGTTGAAACTAACTCATAACAGACCTCTCATTGGGTTTCTGAAGCTATAGATCACAAAGGAAGAGATTGCCTAATTTTGTCCCATGGAGGAACTGATGGATTTCTACCTTTGGATTAGCATCACGACTTCCTATTCACTAGGATTTTGTGCCCTAGGTGAATAGAGAAAAGTCTCTTTTTTAAAGGAAAACTTCTCAGCTAGGTGAAATTTAGGCAAGGATATTAAGAAAAGGGTATTGTGGCTTCATAGATATTGGGAGGAATGTTTTATACGTTGCCAGTTGTAAATACTCTAAAATGGGATTATTTAGATAAAAGTACAAGAGGTAAAGAAAGGCATGAAGATGGGTGTACAGATTCACTCTGAACTCTGAGACTGGAACCATTGCAGAGTTATCTGAGGATATGAGATATGACCTGGTGTTCAAAGAGAAATAATAGATTTGGCTGCAAAATCTGAATATGTTACTCTATTAAGTATACTGCCTAGGGTCTTGGGATATTTAATGCCAGCTGAATCTGGTCTCTGGCTGCTGGAGGTGAGGTAGGTTTGAGGACTCCGAGCACGTGTGGTGGTTTTTTTGGGGGCCAACGAGGGGGTTGGCAGAGCGGACTTGCCAGATGAAGGGAGTCTGGGCAGGGAGTTTCCCAGCATTTGAGCATGCTGGGCTGCTAAGACACTGTAGGACCCAAGGACCGCAGGCCCTGGGCCAGTCTTTCATTGTTCTTTTCCAGATATTCCTCTAGGTCATATAGCCCTGGTGTACAAGTTGCCGTACAGCGGTCACTTGTGGTTGCTGTGAGGCTGAACACTGTGACACTGATGTGTCAAATGTGTTAATGGCTGGTTACCCAATGCGGACAGAGAGTGGGGTGGACCTCCCCTATTAAAACAAGCTTGGAAGGAGTAGTGACATCCACTTCCGTAATAGCTTGCCTCTGGAAACCCTATGTACCTGGAGAGAGGATGAAAGGCACTCAAGCGTTGAGGACTCTCCTTCATAGGGTCGCTATGAGTTGCCTGTGACTCAACGGCACTTAACAACAACAACTACAATTGAGTATACTATTTTTATACCATTGACAAACATACTGAAATTCCAATCTTTGACATAGCAGTTTAATTAAATGGTTTTGAATGATCCTCTGAGATTTTAAAATAAAAGCTTTTCGTCTGTGTATTTAGTCATGCATCAATGATATTTTAGGACAAACCCTTGATGTTGAAAACCAGAAGTGAAGATAGTTGAGGGATGGTGGCACAGTTAATGTTGATCCACAGGACCAAAGGACAATGACAGTGTGGCATCATCACTGTTGGCAGTGGGTTTATCAATGGCTAGTTTTGTCTTCACAACTTAAGATTATGAGATAAAGCTTTAGCCAGAAAATCTCAAGAAGATGTAGCCACATATTTGGCTCTCTTTGACATTAGAAGGAGACTCTTTCCACTTTTTTTCATTTACTTATTCACTTGAAGATTTTGAACTTGCTTTCTTTAGTTGAAGCAAACGAGCTTAAATATGATGATGTATCTCATACCAACTACAAAGGAAGGATAATCTGAAGCAGAACAAATAACTCTGGCAAGGACTCTAGTTTCTGCCTGTACAACAGTTCTACACACCTGATTAGTTACAAAGATAGTACTCTAAGCCATGGCCATTTGTCTGTGCCAACCTGTTGTGTGCTTTGTGGTTTTTGGTTTTTGGTTTTTTTCTTCCCGGCATGAATTTGGGTGTGGATAAAGAATTCCAAATGGAAGGGCCCCAGTAATGGTTCTGTGTAAAGGAAGATTATAGTGGCCTGCATTTACATGCAAAGCCTTGGGGTTCCAGGAACCACCCAATTTATTGCAGACAGAAAGCAAATCCTTCAGAGAGTGAGCTATAACTTATTCTAGCACGCAACATCTGTGTGCAATGAATGTTAGTGATATAACTTAAATATCTTGTTTCATTCTGAAAATATTCATAGACAATTCTATTTCATAATTGGGTCAGAAGTATATTATTTGCTTTCCCTTGAAATTGTGGGACACGTTACTCAGATGGAAAAGTTCTTTCTTTACATATTTAAGAAAAACCATGGTAGATATTTTTGAAATATGAATAACCTTGAGCACAGCTCAATGTTATTAGTTTTACAGGTATATTCTAAGGCTTTACTTAAAAGTTTGTAAGATTTGTTACTTTTGTTGCTGTTGTATTGGTTGACAATAGAGTAATTGCTTACTATGGACCATGTCAGAGCCATAGATTTTTCAAAGCTGTGATCAGTTCTGAAAGCAGGACATTATGGGCTATTCACCAAGGCACTTCTGGGTAAAAGGAATGCCCTGCCTTTCAGCCAAATACTCAACCCAATTGAGGGTTCAACTGTTCGTGCCACCCAAGAATTTATAGTTGTGTTTAAGAATTTTTTTCTCTTAGTATCAGTATTTATTAGTATTAGTATTCCAGGGTATGAATTATGTGGTGTCTTCCTGGTGGACATTTAGCATCTTCCCAGGATTTGCTTGTTTTAACATTTTATATGAATTTGGTTGTACTAGACTCAATTGCACCTAACAACAGCAGGAGTTTTTCTATTTAATTTAATCTGTCATATAATTTAGGGGCATGTTGTTGTTGTTGTTGTTGTTATGTGCACTCGAGTCGCTTGTGACTCATAGCGACCTTATGTACAACAGCTCTAAACTCTGCTCTGTCCTGTGTCAATCGCACCATCTCCGATACACTCATCCTGATTACCCCAGTCACTGAATCAATCCACCTCATAGAGGGCCTTCCCCTCCTGCGTGGTACCTCCACCCTAGCAAGCATGATGTCCCTCTCCAAGGACTGATCCCTCCTTATAACATGTCCAAAGTATGTTAGATGGAGCCTCAGAATTCTTGCTTCCAAGGAGCCACCGGTTTGACCCTTTCCGGGATGAATCTGTTTTCCTAGCAGTCCAAAGTACCCTCAATACTCTTCTCCAGCACCACAGCACAGCTCAAAGGCATCAATTCTCCTTCTATTCTCCCTAGTCATTGTCCAGCTCTCTGATGCATAACAAGTGATTGCAAAGACCATGGCCTGTATCAGATGCACCTTAGTCTCCAGAGAGACACCATTGCTCTTCAGTACTTTGGAGAGGTCCCTAACGGCAGACTTTACCCATGGCAATATGTCTTTTAATTTCCCGGCTACTGGTGCCAAGAGTGTTGACTGTGGAGCCAATCACACCAAAGCTGTGAACAATCTCAATCTCTTCACTATCCATCCTGCTGTTACCAATTAACCCAGTGGTGAGAATCTTTTCTTCTTGACATTGAACCTCAATCCTTATTGGAGGCTGCAGTCCTTGACCCTCTGATGGATGGCGGAGCAGGGAAATAAGTGGGTAAAGACGCGTGTGCCAAGGGCAGGGACAACACTGATATGAATGGTTGACTCCACAATAACGGATATATCTCTCACTTTTCTGTAAAACGCTGGTCTGTCTGAGACTTCTCTAAATATTAACATTCAGATTAAGACAGACTAGGAAGAAGGATTGGCCATCCACTTCTGAAATAGCAGGCCTCCGAAAACCCTATGTACAATCCGAAAACCTAAAGGCATATAGTTACTCATACTATTCATTTATGATATTTTTTATTTCTATAAAGTCAGTAGATATGTCTCCTTCCTTATTTTTTTTAAATTATTTTTTATGATTTTAGTGAAAATTTAAACAAAGATAGCATTTCATTCATTCACTGATACACTTTTTTCTCTCTCTTTATCCTCTTAATTAAATTTGTGTTGCTTTTCTTGCTCCAGATTGGGAATTATTTTTTCTTGTAATAATTTTGTTGGATTGCATATAGTAAGCCATATGCATATATTTCACTCATATTCATTATGTTTTATATAATCTTTTATTTAGTTTGTGTTTTATACATTGAATAAAATAAAATGCATTATACTTTATATATTTAATTACTATTGATCCATGATCTCTAACAAAATGAATAAATAGCTGTAAATATCCTTTAATAGTTGGAACATGGAATGTATGAGTTATGAATACTGGAAAACTGAAAGTTGTGAAAAGTGAAATGGAACCCATGAACATGAGCATGTTCAGACTAGCTTGGGCCACTTTGCATCAGACAATCACATGGTTTTTCCCATCTTACGCTGGGAGTGAAAAAGAGAAGAAGAATCATGTTGCATTCATAGTTAAAAAGACAATTTCAAGTTCTTTTATGAAGTATAATCTTGTGAGTAATAGGATATTATTCATATGGATACAATGAAGGCTTGTTAATATGACTATTACTAAAATATATGCTAACGGAGCTAAAGCCAAAATGAAGGAAATTAAAGATTTTTACCACATCTTGCAGTCTGATATTGACTAAACATGCAATGAAGATGTGTTAATAGTAATTGATGACTGGAATGCAAAAGTTGGAAACAGTGAAGGATAGACTGAATGCAGTGGCTTTGTGACAGAAATGAGACTGGAAATAGAATAATCAAATTTTACACATTCAGTTATTTACTGAAAATATCTTTTTAAAAAATACAAAGGGTGACTTTACACATAGACCTCTTGAGATAGACTGCACAGGAATCAACTTGACTAAATCTGTGGAAGGAATAATTGGAGAAGCTCAATATCAGGAATCCTAACCAGGCCAGGTACTGATTGTGGGAAAAGACCACCAATTACGCATTTGTAGATTCAAATTAAAGCTTAAAAAAATGAAAATAAATGTAAGAGAACCAAAATATAATCCTGAGTCTATTCTAGCTGAATTTAAAAATAATCTTAAAAATGTTTGAAGCATTGAAGACCAGATAAGTTGTGGGATGACATCAAAGATATAATCAATGAAGAGTACAGAAGATTGTTTCAAAGCACAGACAAGAAAGAAATAAAAAGCCATAACTAATGTCAGAAGAGACCTTGCAAATTGCAGTAGAATGTCAAGAAGTCAAAACAAAGAGAAGAGGTATTGAAGGACCTGAACAAAGATTTCAAAAGACAGCTTGGGAAGACAAAAAGAGACCTAAAATTTGTAGAATAAAAAGAAAAGAACTCATTCAGCATTTCTCAAGCTGAAAGAACTGAAAAAAGAAATTCAAACCTTGAGTTGCAATACTTGGGCATGCCATGGGGAAAGTCTTGAATAACCCAGGAAACATTAAAAGAACATGGAAATAATAAATAGAACCTCAGTATCCAAAAGAATTGGCTGATACTGAAAAATTTCAGGATTTCTCCCATATGATCTAGTCAATGGTAAGACAGGAAGAAGTCCAAGTTTCAATGATGGCATTGGCAAAAAATAAAGTCCCAGGAACCAACGAGATTCCAGTTGACATGTTTCAAATGAGAGATGCAGCCCTTGATGTGCTCACCAGTTTATGGCAGGAAATATGGATTATAGCTTCCTGGTCCACTGGTTAGAAAAGATCCATATTTGTTCACATGACCAAGCAAGGAGATCCAATAGAATGTGAAACTTATCAAACAGTATCTTTAATAACACATGCAAGCAAAATACTACAGAAGATAATTAAAAAAATGTCTAGGACAGTACTTAGAGAACTTCCAGAAATTCAAGCTGGATTTAAAAGATGTTGTGGCACCAGTGTTATTGTTGCTAATGTCAGATAGATCTTGGCTAAAAGTAGAGAATACCGGAATAATATTTGTGTTTTATTTTCTATGCAAAAAGCTTTGACTCTGTGGATCATAACAAATTATGGCTAATATTCAGAAGAATGGGCATCCCAGAACACTTAATTGTACACATGCAAAGTTTATACCTAGATCAAGAGGTTATTGAGTGAATAGAGCAAGGGAACACAATGGTATAAATGACAAAAAGTGTGATTAAAGATTTTATCCTTTCTCAAGAAACTGAACTCTATGAAGAGAATGTGGTCTTTTTCTTGCATTTCAGGATTGGAGGAAGACTTATTAACCTTTTTTATGCAGATGGCACAACCTTGCTTTCTGAAAATGAGGAGAACTTGAAATGCTTGCTACAGAAGATCAAATACTGCAGCCTTCAATATGGATTGCATCCCAATGCCAAGGAAAGAAAAATTCTTACCAATGGACTGGACCAATAGACAATATCATCATGGATGGAGAAAATATTGAAACTGTAAATGACTTCATCTTACTTTACTCACAATCAGTACTTTTACTGCTACTGTGGTGTTTTCTTTCTTCAAAACTGTTAACAGTTGATTTATGTACTTTGCAAATCTGTCATTTGGTGCATAGGTATTGACCAAAGTTATGTTTTCCTGACTTACTGTGCCTTTAATGATTATATAGTTCCCTTTCTTATCTTTTAAGGTGGCTTTCATCCTGAAGTTTGTTTGATTAGTATTGCCACTCTTGCTTTCTTGTAGATGCCATTTGTTTGATATAATATTTCCACTCTTTGATTTTTAGCCTTTTTCCTCATCTCTTGGATGTGTCTCTTATAGGCAGTACATTGATAGACTTTGTTTTTTATCCATTCTAATATTCTTTTTATATTAATTGGTTTGTTTAAGTCATTCACATTAAAGGTGATTAATAACAGGCAAAATTTTGTTGTTGCACTTTTGTTGATTCCTTTTTCTATTGTTGTTTCTTGGTCCATTGACTTTCATTGACTGTTTCTGTGTGAATGACTTCCATTAGAATTTCTTGTAGAGTAGGTCCACAAGATTTTCATGGATTCCTTAAGTTCCTACTTTCCTGCAAATGACCTAATTTCTTCTTCATATTTGATGGGCACCTTTGTTAGATACAGGATCCTCAGCTAGAAATTATTATTTTCTTTTCAGTCTTTTCTATATGCTATTCCATTGTCTTCTCACTCTCACGGTTTCTGCTGAGAATTCAAAGCTTAATTGTTTCTTCTTTTCTTCTTTGTAGGAGATTCTTTGCTTTTCTCCAAGTTCTTTTAGTAACACACACACACACACACACACACACACACACACACACACACACATATTAGAATTTGACTATCATATATCTTGATATGTTTCTTTTGGAGTCTAGTCTGTTTAAAATTTGCTAAGCTACTTGCCTTTCATGTTACCTGGGAAGTTTTCTTCTAGTACCTCTTTGACAATTTTCTCAGTACTCCACCACTCACTACTTGCCTCCCCCATTCTGGAGTTTCATATATCCTTCTCTGTTTGATGTTATCCATGATTCTAATAATTTTTTCATTTTGCTTCCATATTCTTTTACTTTCTCTTCTAGTATGTTCCCACTGAGATTCTTGTCTTCTATCTTGCTAACCCTTTGTTCCATCATTTCTATTTTCCTTACTTGTCCTTCCAGTATGTTGAAAAATTTTGCCATTTTTGGTCTTGATATTCTGGATTGCATTTTCATGTGTTTCTGTTTTGTCTAATACCGTGTTGGTTTGTACCCTATATGCCTTGTGATGATATTTTTACTTCTTGTACTGCTTTATTTATGGTTTCAATTCTTTGTTCCATCATTTATAGTTTCTCAATGGCAGTTCATGTAACTCTAGCTCAGTATATTTATTCTGTCTCCCTGTCTCTGATGTATTTATTGGATCTGAAATCTGTTTCTCAGCAACACACACACACACACACACACACACACACACACACACACAAATTTTAGCTTTGAGGCATTCATTAAAACAGTAAAAGTTCACATAGGCTAAAGATGACATTTGTAGCACATTATCACCACAATATATTACTATTTAGGTTTTTATATTATTCAACAAGAAAAGTGGAACCTTCTGTAGCAAAAATACCATGTTCTTCTTATTTTTTTAATTGTGATTTTAAATAAAATTTATAGAAAAGTTGTTCATTGTTGCAAACATTCTTCCCTTCCCTTCTTCACTCTCCTCCAGTTAATTTATTATTATTATTATTAATTTGAATGAAAATTTACAGACTTTGGATTTCCATTCATTCATTGTTACACTTTTCTCCTCTGTCGACCCCTCTCCCCAGTTGCTCTTCTCTTTGAAAATGAAAAGAAAAATTCTTTCATTGTTATACAATCCCTCCTCACAATTCCACTCTACTTTCTTTTTTAAATATTCATTCATTGTTGCAAATTTTTTTTCCACTTCTCCATCCTCTTTGCAATACACCTCTTATTCTAGATTGTTATAATGCTTATAATGCCTAATCATATATTGCTTTTAAACAGTTCTTTCCTTCATCTGTTCCAATGCAGTGTGCATTATCTATCCATTCTTTTTCTAGTTTTCTCCCAACCCCCCATATCATGTTCTTTTTACTTCTAATGTGCCTTTGGTAAATGTTCATAATATGACATCATTTGTTACAAAGTCATGCAATACATTAAAAAAATCAGGAGTTGATAACATTATTCTTTTATTTTTTTATTATACTGATTGATTTACGCAGTTCAAATACATTTATTCTTTCAAAAGAATTTACAATACTAAAGTCCAGTCCATGAAATGGCAGGTTTAAATAGAAAATAGAATAATGAATAGAAAATAGAGTCTGAAGTAGGAAAGGTCAAAATAAGTACCAATGAAGGAAATAAAACTTAAGGGTGAGGGGAAGAGTCCTAAGTGAAATCACTGCCATTGCAACTGAATGGACATACTCTTTAGATCAATGTGAAGGTCAGGATATAGTCAGTGATCTGCAGCAGCAAGAGTTTGCTTCAGGGACCAGGTCACACACTTCACCTGTATGTCTGGTTGGAATACAGAGAATCTTGAAAAATAGGTCCTTTGATAGCTTCAAGAATTTTTTATGATGTGAAGAAGACAATAGAAGTTTTTCTTAGTTGATTTTGAAGTCATTAAGCCACTGGATTTTAGTCACCAGGAGTTAACAGCAATTATATTGGTCAAAGTCACGCAGTAAATGCCACTAGAATCAACAGGCATAATTTTGGTATTCTCTATGTATGTGGAACTTTTTCTGTAAGAGAAGGCCTATACAAGAAAATGTTTCATCCTGGCAAACACAGAGCTCACATATGTCAGTATCACTTTTGTTGGTGGTACTCTGTGTTCTGTGTCAGTGGCTCCGTAAGAATCATGTGTCCCCTATCTGAGCTGCAATTTAAAAAAAGCTAAGTCACTGGAGAAGAAAGAACTGCCTCAGTTGATGCTGGATGCTGAATCATAGTCACCTTTGGATTCACAAGTTGACCTGTAACTTGCTTTGGAGGAAATGTCATTTACTGCAGGTTTGTAGAAGGTTCAGTTTCCACAAAGGGTTCTGGAGCTATAGGTTTTAGCTCCAAAGACTGAACTGTATTGTGCTTTGGAGGAGGTATGGTTTTCTGCAGGGCAGTGGAATGTTCAATCTTTGAGGTGAAATGAGGAGTTGAACAGGTCTGTAGGTCTAACTATGATATTAGGTACGTTTGAATTCTGAGCTTGGTCCTGACTTGTCTCATTATATACTGGAGACTGAGTTACAACCCCCTCAGGTGATTCTAGATATTCAGTTGGTGGCTCTTGCTGTGTTGGAGAAGACTGATCTTCTATTTTGGGTTCTGGAGATAGAGTAAGCTCCAAGTTAGGAGACTAAATTGTGGTACTGGAAACCTTTGAATGTTGAAATTTGTCTTAACTTGGAGGTGGAACTGAGGCTGGATGTTGGATTGTCAAAGATTTCACCACGTTGTAAAGCTACTGAGGGTTGGTGGTTTTTTTTTTTGTTTTTTTTTTTTTTTTAAATTGAGCTACACCAATCTGAGGCAGGTCTGGAGTCTGAGTTAGAGTCTGAGTTGGAATCTCCTGGATTATTCTATTATGTTCAACCTCTATATTTGTGTCTGGATATATAGTAAGGTCTATGTCCAAAGGATTAACAGTGACTTCCTTTGTAGGAGGAATAGTACCCTTCTGCAGGGTTGTAGAATGTACAACCTCAGTGTAGGTTCTCAAGTTCTGGTAAGCTTCAGATTTTCACATTTGACTGTGATGTTGGGCAAGTTTGAATGTTAGACTCAAGCCTAATCTGATGGTGAACTTGTCATCTCACGGCCAACTAGAGGATTTGCTCTGCAGGCTGAGTTGGTGTCTCCTGTTTTGTTGGAGAAGGTTCATCCTCCATATTCCATGAATATATTTTATGTTCTGGAGCTATAGTAATATCAGGTTTTCTTTTAACTGTAGAACATTCAACCAGTGTGGTAGGTCCTGGTGTTTCAGTAAGCTCCAGGTCAAAAGTCTGAGCTGTAATACCTCTCAAGTTTGGATGTCTGTTTTGAAACTGGTGTGAATGTGGAATGGTCTTCTCAGGAACATTTGAAGAAGGCACTGTAGTCTCTTGTGGGGTTGTCGAATGTTCAGCCCCAGGAAAATATGAAGAAGATGTAGACTTTTGTAGGGCTGTAGAAGGAATCATGACAAGATCTAGGTCCAAACATTGAGCGGTGACACTAGGTACATTTAACTGCTGATCCTGATATTGACCTGTAGTGGTGAAACTGTTACCTCATGAAAATGGAAGGCTGAACTAAATCCCCTTAGATGGCTTCAAAAGTTGAACTGGGGAAGCCTGTGAGGTTGTCAAAGATTCCACCGCATTAGGAGGCTCTGAAGGCTGTGCTAGGTCTACCTGCTGGTTTCAAGAATCTCCTTTATTAGGGAGTTCATTCAATTGATGAGGAGTCCTCTGCTGGAATGGTAAAAGTTCAATCTCCTTAGAAAGCTCAGGAGTCTGAGGTGGGACCCATTGAAATGATGGAGAAGATTCCACTTCCTTAGGAGGTGTTAAAGTTGGCACATGGGCTACTTGCTGGTCTGGAGATGGTTGCATAATCACAAAAGGCTCCAGAGGTAGAGCTGGGGTTTTGCCTTGAACTGGAGAAGGCTCTTTCTCCTTAGGAGGCAATAAAGGTGCAACTAGGACTTCTGGGTGCATTGAAGATGGTTCAGCATTCACAGGGGGTTTCTGAGAGGGAACAATGAACTTCCTCTGGACACTGACTGGGATGGGGCTTCTTGTAGAGTTAGATGAAGTTCAACCTGCATAGGGAGCTGAGGAGACTGAATAGGAAGCCCCTGCTTGGCTGGAGGAGATTCATCCTCCTTGGGGGCGGGGGGCTCTGGTGTGAAAGATGGGGACTTGGATTGTTTGGGATGGATAAAGCTTAATCTCTGAGGAATTTCCAGAGGCTTAGATGGGACCTCTTGCTGAGTTAGAGAAGGTTTTTTTCAGCACAAGAAGCTTTGGAGGCTTTGGTATTTGGCTCCCTTGCTGGACTGGAGATGTTTCAGTTGCTTGTGAACACTGAATTGAAGAGTTCTCCTGGTTTGTTGGAGAAGACTCAGGATACTGGAGTGGGCCTCCTTACTGTGTTGGATAAGGTTCACCTTCTTGGGGGACTCTTGAGGTGGTAATGAGGCCTCTAACTGGGTTGGAGAAGATCCACACTCTGTAATGGGTTGTGAAGTTATAGTAAGCACTAGATCCAGATGGCCAGCTGTGGCAGTGGGCAATGCTGAACACTGAGTTTCACTTGAATCTATAAGTGAAACTGTGACCTCATGATGTCCTGAATGTTGAGATACAAACTCTTTAGGTGGCTCTGAAGTTTCATTTGGTGTCTTCTGAATATTTGAAGGTTATTCATTCTCCTCGGGTTGTTCTGGAGGCTGGGCCGCCACTTCTTTCTGGACTGAAGGAACTGACAACATGACAGTGGAATCTGTAGGGTCTGTTGGATTTCCCTGTTGGACTGTAGAGATTCCAACTTCTGTAGAAAACCCTGCAGGTTGAACTGAGCTCTCCTGCAGAGATCACATTATTCAACTTCCCCAGTAGTTTCCAGAGGCTGTAATGGGTTCTCCAGCTGGATTGAAGAATGTTCAATTTCTGAAGGAAACTCTAAAGACTGAGCAAGGGCATCCTGCAGGATTATAGATGGCTCATCTTCTACCACGGACTCTGGAGGCTGCGATGTATTCTCTTGTGGGCTTAGAGGAGCCTCAAATTCATCAAAAGTCTTTTGAGATTGAGTTGTGGTATTCTGCTGGGCTGGAGTAGGTTGAACCTCTGTAGCTGATTCTGAGATTTGGGTAATCATCAATTGTGTTATTGGGCAACCCTGGATAAAGGGTTTTGCCTTGATCTGGAGAGGAAACCATGATTTCATATATTCTGCTGCTGGTAGAGTTACTGCCTCTGTAGAGGAACTTAGAGTTTGATCAAGACTTCATTGCAGAACTGAAGAAACATCTTCAGGGAGCTCTGAAGATAAATTCTGATCCTCTTTGTTGGAGGATGTTCATAGTCTTTAAAGGACTCTAGTAGCTGTGTTGGGTCATTCAGGTGTGTTGAATTGTCAACATTGTCATTGAGACTGGGAGGCTAAGCAGAATTCTCTTACTAGGGTGAAAAATATCATCGTCATTCTTGTACTCTGTAAGTTGTAGTGGGTCCTTATGTTTCACTACAGCAGGCTGAGTAGCCTCAGGAGGATCTAGAGGTTGAAGCGGATCGTCCTGCTGGAATGAAGATGATGTGGCGACCATAGGTGGATCTGGAGTCTGAGCTGGGGTTTGTTCCTCAGTTGGAATAACTTTATTCTCCTTAAGATATTCTAGAGGCTGCACTAGGGCATCCTTTTGTGTTGGTGAATGTCCCACCACAGGTTCAATTGATAGTTTTGGCAAGATGTAATAAGCCTTAGGATGACTCAGAGTTTGAATTTTCACTCTAGGATGCAATGAATGTAGAGTTGAAATGGAGAATGTTCAGTCTCCTCAGTGAGCTCTAGAAGCTTAGTGGGGTCCTCCTTTTAGGTTGGAAGTTTCACCCCTTCAGAAGACTCTGGAGGTTGTGCTGGGACATTACGTTGTTTTGAAAAACCCCTGAACCTCTATAGTGGGTTCTGGAGTTAAGATAAGCTTCACATCAGCAGATTTAACTGTAACACTGGACAAATCTTGATGTAGTTGATTCTGTCCATGAGGTGACACCACATGATTTGTGGTAGTTTGTGTTGCAGCCACTGTAGGAGGCACTAGAGGGTGAACTGAGGCCTCCTGCTGGTCTAGAAAGGCTCCATCTCCTCAGAGCTTTGCAGTCTGGTGTGTGCCTCCCAGGTGAACTGGGGAAGGCCAAACTTCTTCAGTGGTCTTTGTAGCCTGAACAGAAGCCTCCTGATAAAATGGCAATGATTTACTTCCTGGAGAGGGGCTGGAGGCTTGTAGGCACTTATGGTAGCACCAGAGAAGGCTCTTTCCCCTCAGAATCTGGAGATGAGGTCGGGGCCCTCTGCTCCATTGTAGGTTTAATTTGTTCAGATAGTCTTAGAGGCTCAGGTAGACATGGTTGCTGGTTTATAGAATGTGCTGGAGTATGAGCTGGAACCTCCAACTGGATTGGAGAAGGCTCACTCTTCCCAGGAAAACCTGCAAAGAGGAAGTCTTGCTCAGCTGGAGAAGTTTTAACCTTTTGGAGAGGCTTGAGAAGCATACTGGAGATTTATCCGCTCAGGGAGCTCTTGGGGGTAACCTGGAGCCTCTTGCTGAACTGGAGAGGGTCCAGCCTCCCGAGGGTGCTCTGGAGCAGGTGTCGCACATTCTTGCTGGATTGAATTTGGTTCTACTTTCTTGGGATGTCCCAGAAAATGACCTTGGTCTTATTACTTGATTGTCAGTTCAATATCCTCAGAGAGCTTTGGAGGTTGGGCAGGGGCTTTATGTTGTATGTGAAGTGGTTCAACAACCACAGAGGGCTCAGGAGGTGAAACTGGGGGTTCCTGAAAGAGTGTAGAGGGCACAACATCCTCAGGGTACAAAGGATGAACTGAAGCCCCTGGACTGCAGTCACAATTGTCCCAGAGTACTCTAGATTGGACCTGGTGCTTCCTCCTGCAGTGAAGGCTGACCTGGGTGTTCCTGTTGGCTTGGAAGCTTTCAAGGCTGTGTTGCAGCTTCTGGCCTGAATGAATTGTGGACTCCCTCACAGGGGTCTGGAATCTGTGCCACAGCTCCCTGCTGGCCTGAAGATTTAGCTTCCTCTGGGTGTGTTGGAGGCAGCCCTGTGGCCTCCTGCTGGGTGGGAGAAGGCTTGAGTTCTTCAGAGAGCTTCAGGGGATGGACTGGAGCCTCTTACTGAACCACAGAAGGTTCACCTCTCTCAGAAGGCTCTGGAAGGTGAGCAGGGCTCTCCAGGTGGAGTGGAGGTTTTGACATCAGCTTCCTGCTGAGTTGGATCCAATTGAACCTCCTTAAGGGGCTCTTGAGTTAGGTAAACTCCACATCTGCTTGGTTAACTCTGAGACTGGACCATGTTGCATGATTAGTTGGATTCTGGTGTGCAGTCTGAGTTGTAGATGGATGGAGAAATTGTGCCTGGATAGGGGAAAAGTTCACTCTCTTCAGAAGCCTCTGGAGGGTAAGGTGAGTCCTCTCCTTGGAGTACAATTGGTTCTATCTCCTTAGGGGTTTCTGGAGGCAGACCTGAGAGCTCCTCATGGATCAGATGCAGACTGGTTGGCAGAGGGTGATCCTCCTTCCCTGGTGATTCATTATTTTCCTCAGGGTGCTCTGGAAGTTCAGCTGTTGCCTGTAGGAGTTCCAAAGGAGGGTGCACCATATCACATATTGAGTCCAGACGATCATAATCTTCAGGTTGGATTGGTTTAAATAGCTTTCTAAGTGTACCAGAAGGCCTTGCTTTAGCAAGTTGTTGAGGCTGAGCTAGATACGTGTTCCCCTCTAGTGCCTTAACAGTGAAGTTGGCTGGTATGGAACAGTGACTACTGAGAGGTGGGAGAGAGAATTCCAGTGACTGTTGCCCTTCACCTCTATTCATTTTAGTCGTTTCCACCCGTTACCTCTCAGTGGAGCAGGCAGATTTTCATTCAGTTCCTGAGGAGGCCTCGTGGTGGGAGCTCTTGAGACTTGGCCAACATCAGGAGTGATGCCAGGGACCCCATATTTCCAAATCCTCTGCCTTAGGCATGGGCATCAGCCTTAGGGGCGATTCTGGTGGTGGATCAGGGTGGGTGAAGTCCAGGGCTCCTTCAGTTCTGGGAGGTTCAAGGCTCAGGTAGTCCAGGTCCAGAGCGGACTGTGCAGGTGATGCTGCCTGGATCAGCAGCAACAGTGGCTGCAACATGAAGAGGAGCCAGGGCCTGTGGACCCAGAGGCACAGCGGGGACTTGGCACACAGAGTCTCTGGGCTCCACTGACCCAAAGTGAGCAGCCCTGTGGTATGTGTGCTGCAACTAGGCAACCGTGGGCTCCTCCCTCCGCAGGCCCCGCCCTTTAGTTAGGTCGCCACTGTTATGTAACACCTTTATTTTGTTTTGAGTTGGAATCCATATGTTGGCTGTGAGGGGTTTTTTTGTATGAGTTTGTTTCTTTGATGTTGTTTTTTAGGGTCCTTCAGAGACCAGTCTAATAGCACCCTGCTGACTTCGTTTCCTAGAATGACCTTGACCAACATGACAGGGTGTCCATTTTCTTGCTGAGGAGACAGGACTTCACGCTTGTGCCCCATCTCAAGGCCAGATCAGGGCCCTTTCCCTCCTCTAAGCCCTCAGAGCTTTGCCAGCTGTCAGCAGAGGCAGGGGCACTAGTCGGGTTCTGGCAGCCAGAAGCTTCCTCCTCCTAACTAAAGTCCAGACAGTCTCCTTCACTTGACCGTGCTGATTCGCTGTTTAGTGCAGCCAAGTGGGGCGTAAACACACCTTAAAAGCTTTTTTACTTCAAAAGGTTGCTATTTCTTCCAAACAACACATCCTCCTTTTTCCATATTAGATTATTAGCTCATTGTTACCATGTGATGCAACAGAATGTAGAAATTATCGAACAATATTAATATGACATGCAAGCAAAATATTGCTGAAGATTGTATGGACTTAGATATTGTGGTGTATTCACACAATGGAATACTGTGCAGCACACAGGAACAATGATTTTGTAAATTACTACCTGACTTGAGAGGAACTGGACAGTGTTATGCTGAGTGAACTAACTCAGTCCCACAAAGATAAATATTGTATAAAACCATTATTGTAGAAGGAGTATAAGGATCCAAGGGAGGGGGGTGGAAGCAGAGGAGTAAGGATGGGCAGGAGTGGGGTGAGGTTTTAATCATAGGGTCACACAATTCAATAAGGTGTGGGTGGTGAAAGAAATGGGAAGGATCTTGTGTGGAAAAATAATGTACTCAAACTTTGTAAATAAATCAGTATATATACATAAAAAAAACAAAAAGGCTGGAACAATGCATTGACAAGGAACTACCAGAAGTTCAAGCTGGGTTTGGATGAGGCCCAAGCACCAGGGATATCATTGCTAGTATGGGATAGATCCTGACTGAAAGCAGAAACCAGAAGAATGTCTGCATTTTATTGACTATGCATAAGTATTTGTATGGATCACAACAAACTATAGCTAACATAGAGAAGAATGGGAATCCTGTTTGTTGTTGCTGTTGTGTGTCCCTTAGTGGGAACCGACCCATAGCTGACCCTGGAGAGGGGAGGTTACAGTCAGTTAATCACAGGGGAGGAGATTGCCCATCCTTCATCTACACAGCAGCTGATGGCCTTGAATTACATGTCTTCAGGGACTGCAGAGCAGCTTCTTGTCATTGGGCCACCAGAGCTCCCTAATGAGAATCCTGGAACATTTAATTATGCTCATATGAAATCTAGACCTAGTTCAAGAAGCTATTGTCTAAACAGAATAAGAGAACACCCATGGTTTTAAATCAAGGCTGTGCATTGAAAGGGTTGTATCCTTTCTCCAGTGCAGGGTTAGAGGGTCCTATTTTTATGTTAATGAAGAGAGTGACTACAATGCAGGATGGAATCAGTCTGTAGCAGCTGAGGGATTTGAACTCAGTAAAAAGGGTACTTTCAGAACTTGTATGAAAAAAAACAAAAGAAAAACTTAAAACAAACAAACAAAACCCCCAAACAAACAAAGAACAAAACAACCAAGGCCCAGGAATTGATATAATATCAATGGCCATATTTCAATAGATAGCTACAGCCCTGAGAGGGCTCACCAGATTGTGCCAAGAAATCTGGAGGACAGTTGACTAGAAAGCTGTCCTATCCAATAAGGTAGGTTGTCTTTCAAATTGCTTGCCATAAATTAGAGAACACTTTTAGCACTCTGTCACTTGTTAAAAGATCTCAGCTGAGAAAGTTGAGATCTTCATAAATTTTATTTTATTATTTTGCTTTACCCCCTTGAACTGGACTTTGAAATATTTTAATTCCTCTACTCTTAATTCAGACATGTGCTTCAAGAACAAGTGTCAGTCTCATTTCTGACATGCATACTGGTCTTTACTGATTGATGTTATATGTCTTTATGTTAGGAAAAAACCTTGAAGTTGAGCCTCCAGTGGGTTTTCAGTGGCTGTGAATTTCAAGGGAGATTGATGACAATCTTTCTATCACAGAACAGCTGGTGGATTTGAACCATCTGTCTCTGAGTTTGTAGTGCAACTTCTTAACCACTAGGCCACAACAGCTTCCCTTTACTAACTTCTTATTATGTACTGTAAATTTGGAACTGACTCATGACTTACCCTCCAGAGGGTTTTCAGAGGCAATAAAGTACATAGAAAGAGATTATCCATCTTTACTTGTACCTGGTAGATCCCAGTAACTTGCCTTTGAGTTAGTTGGTAGTGAAGATTAAATTCCGATGTACTGTGACATTATTGTAATGAATATGTTTCTAATTTTTGCTCTCTTTCACCTGAGGTGAGAATATAAGACAATATTTACACTTGTAAAATGTAAACTTTAACCTGTAGCCTAGTTACTTAAAAAATATACTATTAGAAAGCATATATTATATCTAACTCTGTGAACATATACTCAGAGATTAAAGACATGTTACAAAATCATGGTTACCTTTACAGCAGATAGTGCACTCTGATATATTTTATGAAAAAGTATATGATCAAGAAGCAATAGTTACAAAAGAAGAAATTCAATCTGCTCTGAAGGAAGTGGCAAAAAAATAAGGCTCCAGGAAGTGATGGAATACCAAATGATATATTTTGACAAACAGATGCAGCCCTGTATGTGCTCACCAGGTCATGCCAAGAAATCTAGAGGATAGCTACCTGTCAAATTGACTGGAAGAGATCGATACTTATTCACATTCCCAAAAACAAAGTGATTCAAAATATTATAGAAATTATGGAATAATATCATTAATATCATACACAAGCAAAATCTTGCTGAAGATTATCCATAAATGATTAGAACAGTACTTAGAGAACTACCACAAATTCAAGCTAAGTTTAGAAGACGCTGTGGCACTAGAGACATCACTGTTAATGTAAGATGGATCTTTTAGAGCAGAGAGTACCAGAGTACCAGAAAGATGTCTGTTAATGTTTCATTGACTTTGCAAAGGCATTTGACTGTGTAGATCACAAGAAATTGTGTTTGAATTCCCACTTTGTACCAGAAATGATATGACACCAAGAATATAAACCTGATTTTAAGGGATAGCTTTAATAAAAGAAAAATTTTTGTTTGTTTTTTAAAAAACAATTATCTTAATAGTGATTTTTTTCCCTTCTTTAAACAGACTCAATCAACACAAGCTGAGTTCATCTCACCCACTGGGCAGAGATCAAAGAATCAAGCTTTGCTCAGAGCAGGTACTGGCAATAAACAAAATGGAATGTGGTGCAGTACACTGCTTCAACTACAGAAATGTCTCACAGAACAGCAGAGCTTAACCTCTGTGGAGGCAGGTAAGCCTTAGGAAGTACTCTGTGAGGTGGTTCTTCTTGTGCTAATTAATTTTTATTTTGATGCTAGAAAATATATAATATTTGTGATCCAGGAAGCTAAATTAATTACTATTTTCTAACTCTTCTGTAATGTTGTTCTTGTTGTTATGTGCTGTCAAGTCACCTGAGACTCATAGCGACCCTATATACAATAGCCCTAAATCTCACTCTATCCTGTGCCAATCTCACTGCCTCCAACACAACCCATCAATCCACCTCATAGAGGGTCTTTCTATATTGTGCTGTTCCTCCACCCTTTCAAAGAAGTGCTTCTCCAAGGACTGGTCCCTCCATGCAACATGTTCAAAGTATGTCAGATGAAGCTTCAGAATCCGTGCGTCCAAGGAACAACTTGGCTTCACCCACTACAGGATGAACATGTTTGTTCTCTTAGTAGACCATGGTATATTCAATACTCTTCTCCAACATCACAGCTCAAAGGCATCAATTCTCCTTCTGTCATCCCTTGTCATTGTCCAGGCTCTGATGCATAGCACGTGATTGCAAAGACCATGACCTGTATCAGGAACACCTTAGTCTCCAGACTGACATCGTTGCTTTTCAGTACTTTAAAGAAGTCTCTGACTTTCCCAATGCAATGTTGTTGTTGTTGTTATATGCCATCAAGTCGCTTGCGACTCATAGTGACCCTATGTACAACAGCCCTAAACCCTCCTTTATCCTGTGCCAATCGCACTGCTTCTGACACACCCATTCCAATTATCCCGATGCAATACGTCTTTTAATTTCCTGGCTGTTGGTGCCAAGAGTGCTGATTGTGGAGCCAAGCAAACTGAAGCTGTTAACAATCTCAATTTCTTCATCATCTACATGATGCTGCTAATCGGCCCAGTGGTGGGAAATCTTTGTTTTCTTGATATTGAGCTTCAATCCATATTGATGGCTGCAGTCCTTGACCTTCCGTAGAAAGTGATTCAGGTCTTAGATCTACAGCATCTAATGTAATTGAGTGAATCATCCCATATCACTCTGCTTTAAATGTGCCACAGTACGATGATCCAATGTTCCATTGCTATCTACATTTTTAAAGATATTATACATGTCAACAGACCTCAACAACCAGATTGGTGAAATTTACATAATTTGTTTGTTGTTGTTGTTATGTGCCGTCGAGTCGTTTCCGACTCATAGCGACCCTATGCACAACAGCCCTAAACCCTGCTCTATCCTGCGCCAACCGCACCGCCTCTGACACACCCATCCCGATTACCCCAGTCACCGAATCAATCCATCTCATAGAGGGTCTTCCCCTCCTGTGCTGTCCCTCCACCCTCCCAAGCATGATGTCCCTCTCCAAGGACCCGTCCCTCCTGGCAATATGTCCAAAGTATGTAGACGAAGCCCCAGAATCCTTGCCTCCAAGGAGTAGCTTGGTTTAATCTTCTCCAAGATGAATCTGTTTGTTTTCCTGGCAGTCCATGGTACATTCAGTACCCTTCTCCAGCACCACAGCTCAAAAGCATCCACTCTCCTTCTGTCCTCCCTAGTCATTGTCCAACTCTCTGCATAACAAGTGATTGCAAATACCATGGCCTGTATCAGGCGCACCTTAGTCTCCAGAGAGACACTGTTGCTCCTGAGTACCTTAGAGAGGTCCCTAACAGCAGACTTTCCCATCGCAATACGCTTTTTGATTTCCTGACTGCTGGTGCCAAGAGTGTTGACCGTGGAGCCGAGCCAACTGAAGCTGTGAACACTCTCAATCTCTTCGTCATCCATCCTGACGCTTCCAGTTGGTCCAGTGGTGAGAATCTTTGTCTTCTTGACATTGAGCCTTAGTCCATACTGAAGGCTACAGTCCTTGACCCTTCGCAGCAAGTGCATGAGGTCCTCCTCAGTTTCAGCAAGCAGGGTTGTGTCATCTGCATAACAGAGATTGTTAATAGATCTTCCACCAATCCTGATGCCACAATTCTCCTCACAGAGCCCAGCCTCTCGGATAATCTGCTCTGCATACATGTTGAAAAGGTATGGAGACAGGATGCATCCCTGGCGTACACCCTTCCCAATTTACTATGCAAAATAATTCGACTGTGTTGATCACACAAAATTGTGTGATCTTTGAGAAGAATGAGAATCCCAAAACACATACTTGTGCTCATGCAAAATCTATACTTGGACCAGGAGGCAGTGGTCAGAACAGAGCAAGGAAAACTGCATGGTTCAAAATTAAGAAAGGGGTGTGTCAGTGATGCATCCTGTTTCCATGCCTTTTCACTCTATATATGGAACAGATCATTCAGGAGGCTGGACTTTATTAGGAGGAATGCGGCATCAGAATTGGAGGAAGACTCATTAATAACCTGACTTAGGCTGATGACACAATCTTGCTTGCTAAAACTAAAGAGAGCCTGAAGCAAATGCTACAGAGAGTCAAGGATGGACTGCCATATGGACTAAAGCACAATATCAAGAAAATGAAGATTCTTACCATTAGGGCATGATAAATGGAGAAGAGATTGATAACAATTTTTTCCTAAATTTTATTGGGAAAAACATTGGGGGTACAAGGAGGTGAGGGTTGGGGCAGAAGTGTGAGGATGGGCAGGGATGAAAATTGCAGGGGTGCAATTGCAGAGCTGCACAATTTGGTTGGTGAGGGGAGCAGGTGAAGGAAATGAAAAGGATCCAGTTGGGACTAGATGTTACAGGGGAATGGTAAGCATATTCCAATGGTGATTAAACCAACTGTCTTATTGATTTGGGAATTGGATGCAGACTCACCCTGAGGGCCATGACCGCTCGCCCTGAGCCAGGGCTGAGGACAGCCCGCCCAGGGCAGAGGGCCATGGCGGCTCCCCCCAAGCCTACAGCCGAGGACATCCTGCCCCGAGCAGAGGGCTGTGACAGCTTGCCCAGAGTTGGGGGCCAAAGATGGCATGCCCCGAGCAAGGCAACACCACCTAGAGGCTGGCTGGTACACTCTCCCTCCAATTGCCCCCACTCCAGTCTGAACCCCTCACCTGACCGAAGACTATGTGGCCAGGGACAGCATCCCCAATTCCAGCACCGCCACTTTTACCACCCCCCCACCCCATAAGTGGTCATACTGTAGTTTGAAGTAGGTGTCACTGCCTTCCCCCTTTATAAATGGCAAAGGGAACCTGAGAGTTGTGAACAGACACCCCCCAGGTCTAAACAGCTTTTGGCAGAAGCATTCAACAGATCAAAATGTGTGGTGCATTTAGGATGTCGGTCCTCTTGGACATGCTGCCACTGTTAAGTGTCATCAAGTAGACAACTCACAGTGACTTTCAACAATCCATTGTATCAGGTGATCTTCTTCTCTGGCCTGTCCAAGGAAACTCAAACCTGCAGATGGCCGGGAGCATGTCTCCCCAGAACAAGTCCACTTTGCGGCAGTGTGGTGGCTCTGCTGCACCAATCTCGGGGAGGCCCAGTGCCTACCATCCATCTTGGGTGAGGGAATCCCTGGGTTTCGGCAATGGGAGCCTCATGGAGCTGCGGTGGCGGTGTGGTGCGGGCTCAGCAGGAGGGAGCTGGGAGCTGCGGGACTCACCCATTCCTCCTTGGGAATCCTTGAATTCCTGTTGTTGAGCCTCAATCTTCATTGAAGACCAGTCATCAACTGTTTAACTGTTCAATTATCAATAAACAGAGGTCTGTAGAAGGCCATAGTGGCCCTCTTCCAAGTGGTCTGCTGCTCCCGCAGCTCACCACATTGTCTCTGCCTCTGCCACCATCTTGGATCTCAAGATTGATAACAATTTAAGCTTGTTTGGTTCCACAACCAACACTCTTGGCACCAGCAGTCAGGAAATAAAAAGATTAATTGCATTAGAAAAATCTACCATAAAGAATCTCTCCTATGTGCTAACGAGCAACAATGTCAGTCTATAGAATAAAGTGCACCTGATCCAGGTCATTATCTTCATACTTACTTGTTATTCATCGGAGATCTGCACAATGACCAAAGAATGACAAAAGAAGAATTGATGTCTTTGAGTTGTGGTGCTAGAGAAGAGTAGTGACCATACATACCATGGTCTGCCAAAAGAACTAATAGGTCTATTTTGAAAAGGATGAAGCCAAACTGTTCCTTGGAGGTAAAGATTTTTAAGCTCTGCCTCACATACATTGGGCATGTTGCAAGGAGGGATCAATCCTTGGAGAAGAATATCATGCATGGAACAGTGAAAGTATGGAGTAGGAGAGAAAATCCCCAAATGAGATGGATTGACACAGTAACTGGAGTAATGGGGGTAGAGGAAAGTGAACTTGGCTCAGGATAGAGCAAGGTTTAGAGCTATTGTTTATAGGGTCGCTATGAGTTGTGTTCAACTCTTTGTCATATAACAACAACAACATGGTAGAACTGGTTCTGAATTTTTCAAGCTGAGATAATGGAAAAGCAAATTTATTTTGTTGCAATATTGAAAAATGCTATGGGCAATATGTTGAATGATCCAGGAAACATCAAATGAAGATGGAGGGAATGCGCAGGATCACTGTACCAAGAAAGAATGAACAGGGACTAAAAAAATTCAGGTAGTATCATATCAGCAGGAGTCAATGGTAATGAAGCAGGAAGTTGAAGGATGATGAAGGCATTGGTAAAATAAAAAGGCCCCAGGAACTGATAGAATACCAGTTTACTTGTTTCAATTAACAAATGCAGCCCTGGATGCACTCACCAGTCTATGCCAGGAAATTCGGAGCACAATTGTCTTCTCAATAGATTGGAAGAAGCCCAAATTTTTCCCATTCCCCAGAAAAGTTATCCAACAGAATGTGGAAACTATAGGAGAATATCATTGTTATTACATCCAAGCAAAAACCTGCTGAATATCATTCAAAAATGTCTAGAACAGTACATAGATAAAGAACTGCCAGAAGTTCAAGCAAGATTTAGAGGAGGCCATGGCACCAGGAATATCATTGTTGATGTCAGGTGGATCCTGGGTGAAAGTACAGTACCAGAATAATGTCTAATTATGCTTTAATGACTATGCAAAGGAATTTGATTGTGTGGATCATAACAAGTTATGGCTAACATTGAGAAGAACGGGCATCACAGAACATTTAAATGTACTTGTGTAAAATCTATACCTATACCAAGAGGCTGTTGTGTAAACAGAGCAAGGGACCAGTACACGATTTAAAATTAAGAAAGATGTGCATCAAGGTTGTATTTTCTCATCATACATATTCAAACTGTAAAATTATGTTTGTATGAAGAAGAATGTGGCATCAAGACCAAAGGAAGATTCATCAATAACCTGTGTTACACAGATGACAAAGCCTTACTTGCTGAAAATGAGAAGGACTTGAAACACTTGTTTCAGAAGTTTGAAGAATGCAGACTTCAATATGGATTGCATTTTAATGTCAAGAAAACAAAAATTCTTACCACTGGAACAATAGGAAATATCATGATAGATGGAGAAAAGCTTGAAACTGCCAACAAATTCATCTTACTTAGGTCTACAATCAACACTTTTGGTATCAGCAGTCAGGAAATCAGGAGACATATTGTGCTGGGAAAGTCTGAAGTCAGGATCCTCTCCAAATTATTGAGGAGCAAGGATATAAGTTTCAGGACTAAGGTGTATCCGATTCAGGCCATGGTCTTTCTGATCACGTGCTATGCATTTAAGTTGGACAATGAGTAAGAATGAAAGAAGAGGAACTGATGCCTTTGAGCTGTGGTGTTGGAGAAGAGTACTGAACGTTCCGTGGAAAGCCAAAAGAACAAACAAATATGTCTTGGAGAAAATGCAGCCAGAGTGCTTCTTGGAGGCAAAGATACTCATGTACTTTGGGCATATTACTAGGAGAAGCTATTCCTTGGAGAGAGACCTTATTCTTGGAAAGGCAAAGGGTCAACAAAGGAAAGGAATTTCAACCAGCTGGACTGACACAGTCACTGCCACTAAGACTCTAGTATGTCAAGAAGTGTGAGGATAGGACATGGTTCACATCTTTTGTTCCTATGGTCACTGTGGATTATTCTTGATGGCACCTAACAATAACTAACAGATACTTATTTTCCATTTCTAAATCCTATGTCAAGTGAATGGTGTGCATTTTGTTGATCACTAAAAAGTACCAGTCTTAGAATAAGTTAATAATTTGTTGTTTTCAATTGAGATATTAATCATTTTTTTGTCTTTGGAATTCCCCCCAGATTCGGTACTAAGTTGTCTCCAAGAGTTACATTTGGGGTGTACTTTGACCTTTTGTAAATTTTTATTTCTTGGAATATTTTATAAGTTGAAAGCACTCCATAAAGGCTTGTGTATATAAGCTACTTTAAAGTGTATATTTGTCCTCCTTTGCAAAGCAACATGTCTATTATTCCATTACCTTGTCTGCTTTATTTATTTATTTTTTTAAATTTTTGTTAAATCACTATTTACTGTGTGTCTACTCTGGAGCAAGGATCATTAAAGACATTGAAGATTTGTCTGTTCTGTCTCCAAAGATAGAGAGCAGTGGTGGCTCAGTGATGAGCAATCAGGATGCCAACTCAAAGGAACCAAGTTCAAATCCATTAACTGCTATGTAAGAGAAAGATAGGAAATATCCTGTGCAATTTATTGCCTCTGAAAGCCCATTGGAAGGCCAGTTATGGATCGATTCCAACTTGATGGTACACAACAAAAAAGATAATATATCGCAGTAGATCTATGAAAGATGTCTTTTATATACCTAGTCTTTTTGAAAAGGTTTATTTTTCCTTTCTTAAAAAAGAAAAATATAAAGTGAAGTGAGCATTTGAAATGATAAAGGGAAAATTCTAACTATTTAGACTCTGAACAAGAGTTATTGCACCAAAATGAGAGCTCTGAGAACTCTGCATTTCAATATATTGACTTTATCATATTCCTTCAAGAGCAGACTTATAAATACTCATTTATATAAACATTTGAGAAAAGTGGCAATTTGTTCCAAGCAAGAAATGAATACTGGCTTCACTGCTCCTGCTTCCCATTCACCACCATGTTGGAAGGTAATCCAATAAAAAATTATAGAGCACTGGTGCCTTTTTGTGTTTATTGGAAATGATTTTCAACTAAATGCACTAATCATATCCTGAGACTTATTTATACAGGCATGTATTATGACTAGTACTGAAGTGAAAGTATCTTCTAAGAATTTTTAATAATGGTGTTAGTTTCCCCATCAAAGTAATGGGTTTGACCAATTTCCAAACTTGATATTAATCTTCTAAAGCCTCTGTGAACTAGCATACAATTTTCAAAAATGAGGTCATGTTATGCACTATTTAAATTTAGAATCAATACAGAAAAAAAAATCAAAGTTTAAGTAGCTATGAGGAGTGACTGCTACAGTGTGTGTCTTGATTTTTCCAGGCTTATTCCTGTTTTAAATATTTTTGTCTTGTCATTCCATAAGTACTATCAAAATGCTTCTATTAGTTTCGGGTCAGAAGTTATGGCCCACACTCACACATGATAGAATTTTCATAGAGTAGAATATACTGCATAAAACTATATTCCTCATAACTCTAATTGAATGAAATTCCACATAATGGTTAATAATTCATTTTATTCTGTGAACTTTGGTATAAATAATCCTAGTAAGGTTAATATAATATAAATGCATTTTTCATCTCTGCCTGAGTTCAGTTTTTGAAGGAGGAAGGTGGGACATGTAATGCTGTAAAGGACATACTGGGTCTAAAAATTTGTATTGTTATATACTGTTGAGTCAGAAAAACAAACCATTGCAGACCCTTTAGTAGATTTTCAGAGCCTGTAAATAGTATGGGGGGAAACTTTCCATCTTTCTCTTGCAGGACAGCTGATGGATTTGAACTACCTACCCTTCAGTTAGCATTGTAACTCTTCATCCTTTAGGCATCAAGATTTCTATAAAATCAGTATGGTTGTTGATATGAGCCATTGAGTCGCCTGCAACTCATAGCAACACTATGTACAACAGTTGTCAAGCCTGCCCTGTGTAAGCCAGTCTCACTGACTCCAACATACCTACCCCTCCATTGCCCCAGTTACTATATTAATCCATCTCATCCTGAGTTTTCCTCTCCTGCACTGTCCCTTCACCATTCCAAGCATGGTGTCCTTCTCTAGGACAAATACCTTCTGGCCACATGCCCAAAGTATGTGAGACAGAGTTTCAAAATCCTAGCCTCCAAGATGAAACTTGGTTTCCTCTTCTCTATGACAAAACTTTTTTTTCCCCCTCGGATGTCCATGGTATGTTCAAGACTCTTCTCCAGCACCACAACTCAAAGGCATCGTTTCTTCTTCTGTCATTCCTTAGTCATTGTTCAGCTCTCTGATGCATAGCAAGTAATTGTGAAGACTATGGCCTGGATCAGGGACACCTTAGTCTCTAGACTGACTGCTGTTCCTCTCAGTACTCTGGAGAGGTCCCTAACAGCAGGTTTTCCCAGTACAGTTCATCTTTAGAATATTATTAAAGATAGGAAAGGGCTCAGATAAGGGGAAGAAAACCACAAAATCTCATTTGAATTTACCTCCAAATTTGCCTAGATTTGGCCCTTCATGCAATGACTTTTCAGCTAGTGAACAACAAGAACTACATTCATTTGTATTCAAAATTAGATTCTATCCATTAAGCACACTATTTATTTGACAAGAGAATTTTGGCAAAATGCTTTCCTTACTCAAAGTGTAAAGATAAATAAATGGATTTCATTTCATTCTAACACCAAAGTATACAATCAAAAGATCTAAATATGATCTTGGATCTATTCCATTTGAATTTCAAAATCATCTTAAGAAAAGGTTTGAAGCATTGAACACCAGTGATTGAAGACCAGGTGAGTCATGGGATGATAAGAAAACAAAGTGTCAATATAAAGGCAGAAGAGAAAGAAAAAACAAAAGAAATTTCAAAAGAGGCTCTGAAAATTGCACTAGAGCATGGAGAAGTCAAAACAAAGGGAAAACATGCTGAAATAAAAGAGTTGAACAGAAGATTTCCAAGGGCAGCTGGGGAATACAGAGTAAAGAATTATAATGGAATGTGCAAAGAGCTGAAATTGGAGAATAAAAAAGGGAAGGACTCACTCTACATTTCTCAAGCTGGAGGAATTGAAGAACAAATTTAAGCCTTGAGTTGCAATATTGAAAGATGCTATGGGAAATATATTGAATGACCTAAAAAGCAATAAAAGAAGATGGAGGAAATAGACAGAAATCACTGTACACAAAAGAATTGATTGACACTGAAAAATTTCAAGAATTACCATTTGAGCAGGTAATGAACGAAAACTGCATTGAAGGCATTGGTTAAAAACAAGGCCCAGGAATCGCTGGGATACCACTTGACTAATTTCAATTAACGGATGCAACCTTGGATGTGCTCACCAGTCTATGCCAAGAAATTTAGAGGACAGGTCTGGCCAATGTATTTGAAGAAGCCTATATTTGTTCCATTCCCAAGAAAACTCATCCAACAGAATGTGAAAACTTCAAACAATATCATTAATATCACGTGCAAGCAAAATACTGCTGAAGAGCATTAAAAAATGTCTAGAACAGTACAGAGACAGGGAACTGCCAGAAGTTCAAGCAGGATTTAGAAGAGGCTGTGACACCAGGGATATCATTGCTGATTGCTGATGTCAGATGGATCCTGGCTGAAAGTAAAGAATACCATAAGAATGTCTATTTATGCTTTATTGACTATGCAAAGGCATTTGACTGTGTGGATCTTAACAAGTTATGACTAACACTGAGAACAATTAGAATCTCAGAGCACTTAATTGTGCTCATGTGGTACCTTTACCTAGGCTAGGCTAAGAGGTGATTATGCAAACAGAGCAAGGTAACACTACATGGTTTAAAACTGTGAAGAGAGAGTGTCAGGGTTATATTCTTTTTATATACCTACTCAGTCGGTATGCTGAGCAAATTACTTGAGAAGCTGGAATCTTTAAAATGGAATGTGGCGTCAGGATCAGAAGAAGACTCATCAATATAACCTGCATTATGTATATGACACAACCTTGCCTGATGAAAATGAGGAGGACTTGAATCACTTGTTGTAGGAGGGCAAAGAATACTGTCGTCAATATGGACTACATCTTGAGGTCAAGAAAACAAACATTGAGCTGATAGGCATCATCATGACAGATGGAGAAAAGATTGAAACTTTCAACAACTTTATATTACATGGATCTACAGTTAACAACCTTGGTACCAGCAGTCAGGAAATCAGGTGACATATGCACTGGGAAAGTCTACAGTTCGGGACCTATCCAAATTATTAAGAAGTAGTGATGTCAGTCTGAGGGCTAAAGTGCATTTGATTCAGGTGATGGTCTTTCTGATCACTTGCTAAATCTGAGAGTTGGACAGTAACTAAGGATAACAGAAGAAGTGATGCCTTTGAGCTAAGGTGTTGGAGAAGTGCACTAAACATCTCATGGACTGCTGAAAGAGTAAACAAGTATGTCTTGGAGAAAGTACAGCCAGAGAGCTCTTTGGAGGAAAAGTTGATAAAGATTCACCTCACTTACTTCAGGTGTGTTTCTAGGAAGTGCTCTTTCTTGAAGAGGGACATGATGTTTGGATAGGCAGAGGGTCAGCAAAGGAGAAGAAAACCTTTAATCAGGTGGATTGACACAGTGACTGCTGCAAGGGACTCTAGTGGGTCAGGAAGTAAGAAGATGGCACAGGATAGAACAGGGTTCAGATCTGTTGTTCAAAGGGTTGCTATGGGACATAGGCGACTCAATGGCACCTAACAACAAAATGATTTAAAAGAAATTTCCCCCAAGAATTATTCAAATTCTATCTAAGCTTTTGGATTATTTACTAAGCCAAGTTCCACATGTCCCAGTTTTTGCATAAAAAGCTTGGTAGACTGAAGCAGTTCTAAGGCCATCTTGGTATTAATACCAGCACAGAGTTAGCTTAAAATAGAACTGAGGAGTTCTCATTCATCCAATCTCTGTGATATTTCCTGTAGCTTAAGTGTAATTTCCAGTTGATTTCAGTAGTAAACTCTCATATGTAACAAGAAGATAAATGCATCATCATTGAGACAAATACCTAGAGGAGGCTGTGGAGCTATCCACACTGGTAAAGAATTTGTGTGGGAGGAGATAGATAAATTGGGGTAGGGGATAACCTTCAACAAATCCCCTCCAGCCCAAGGCATTTCATGACCTAGCAGTGCATTCATCTTTGGACATAAGTTGTTGTACAGTTCCGATAGGTTGACTACAAATCATTGCAACCTCATGCACATCAGATCTGCCCTATTCTGCACCATTCTCATGATCTCCAACACGTGCAAGCCCAATCACTGTGTCAATCCAAATTGTTGAGGATCTTATTATCTCTGTCTGACCCTTAACCTTTCCCAGAATAATATATTTTTGCAAGGACTGGTTCCTTCTGACAATATGCCCAAAGTATGTGAGACCAAGTTTCACCACCCTTGCCTCTAAGGAGCACCCTCATTGCACTTTCTTCAGGTCAGATTTGTCAATTCTTTTGACAACCCATGCAACATGAGAGCCCTAACTTTTGGACACAAATGGGCACAAGAGAAATTGTGCTATCATGTGTACTGATGTTAAAGATCTTGTCATGTCTTTATGCCTTTTTTTTTTTAGTGGAACTATAAAACCCCTAACAGCAAAAGGAGAATAAAGGGAATAAATACCTTTATCAACTCTTTTAAGGGCAGTGATGATGCCAAGGGGTGGGGGGAAGAAATATTCATGAATAATAGCTGGAAACAAAAGAGTAACCAATCTGGAAAATGCAGGGGCTAAACAACGGAACAAGAGACATTAAAGCAAGCAAGCAAACAAACAAAAACCCCTTCAAAATAAATGCATAAATACGGCTATAATAAGTAAATCTTATAAATGTTTGTATCCCTTACAAAGGTGACCATAGGCCTGTGATAATCTAACTCCTTCAGAAGAAAAGGCATAGTCCTAATGTGGAAATCAATAAGGAGGATACAAAGTATTGGCCTCTAAAATTATCAAAGATATATACTTGGGTGTTCAGTGTGCAATTGGGGTAAGCCAATGTAAGACCTCTCAAAATAAGAAATTCCTGGAAGCAGAGGGAGAAGGCGGGTAATCAAAGAGATGGAGGAATTTTATTAGTCAAAAAGTAGACTTTCTACGACTTGGAACTCCCTTCAGGTTAAGTCTGCTTGCCAAGAACGTACTTATGCCAAGGGACTTTTCAAAGAAATCTGAATGTGAAATAAAAGCACCTGTCACAGCTGTGGGTGAACCCTTCTGGACAATTTGGCAAAAAGAAAGCCTCTTGCTCTGTTCTGGAAAGAGCAACCAGTTGCACTCTAATTATCAAGTCATCTGTGGTGTGGAAGGCATAGTCCACATATACCCTCCTTCCAGACAGATCTGGCCTGGCGCCTGCATTATCCTATTAAGTTCTCTAGCCTGGAGCCTTTGTCTATCTTTAAGAGCATGAGAACATGTTTTATATTCATTTGACCTAGTTGGGAAGACTGACAACAACAAGCTGCAGCATCAACTTCCAAACATGCCTCTCCACCTCCACCTCCCTGAGCTGGCCTCAACGTGAGGCCCATGCAGGAAGACTAAGAAGCATCTGAGTAAAGTCTGCAGAAGAGTCCACTAGATCCTCTCTGGAAAAATCCACTAGTAAGCAAAATCAATCTCTGTAATTTTCGTTAAGCAGCACCTGCCTCAGCTGCTCTGGGCTTAAATGGGATGGTCAAAGGACTTGGAAAACCTCCAACACTGCAAAAGCATTGCAACTACTTTTCCCAAAATCACCATAAAATCTGCACCATCTGGCTGCAAATCCATAACTGAGTTAATCATCTTGACTGGCCTTGAGTTTGTTTTTTTTTAAATATCTTAATGGTTTTATATATTTTTGCATCTGGGTAAATTTTAGGAGCCTGGGTGGCCTAAACAATGTGCAGTCACCTGCTAATTCGAAGGTTGGCAGTTTGAACCTAATCAGTGGTGCCACAGGAAACGAAAAGGCTGGAGAACCACTTTCATAAAAATTATGGCCAAGAATACACTGGAGCAGTGGTGCTCTGTAACACATTGCATTCTCATGAACTGAGGTGGAGGTTGATGGTGACGCAACAGAAGCAAGCTTTAGTTTGATAAAAACTTCTACATCTCTATTAGGCAAAGCTCTTCATTTCCAGGAACTGAGTTCAATCAAGCATAAAAGGAAAGAAAAACAAAAAAAGAACTTCTGGATTTCTTGAAAGGGTACTTTAGAGCTTATACATAAACCAAATTCGCTTCCATCAAGCCAATTTTAAATCATAGTGACCCTCCAGCATGTAAAATCTCTGAGAATGCAAATCTTAATGCAGAGACTTCCCATGTTTTTCCATATAGCCTCTGTTGCTGTTGTTAATTGTCTTCAAGTCTACTGTGACTTATAGCAACTCTATGAAGAATAGTTCTGAACACTGATTATTGTGCATTACCTTAACAATCTTTGATATGTTTGAGGCTCATTGTTACAGTTACTGTGTAAATCCATCTTGTTGAAGGTCTTTTTCTTTTTCTGATCTTCACCTTTCTGAGTGCAAAGTCTAAGAACCAGCCCTTGTGATAACATACTCGAAGAATGTGAGACAAAGTTTCACCATCCTTGCCTTTAAGGGAGAGGGCGCTGGTGGCTTAGTAGTAAGTAATTGCGTTGTACTTTCTTCAACATAGACATCCTTGTTCTTTTGGCAATCCATGTGATATTCAGTATTCTTCCCTAACAACATAATCCAAAGCCATCAATTCTTTTTCTGCCATACTTATTCATTGTCCAACATTCAGATGTATAGGAAGTAATTGAAAAGATAACAACTTGAATAGGTGAATATTATTCTAAATTTATACCCACACTCATTAGTACTTTGAAGACATCCTGGCCAGTAGATTTTCCTAATGCAACCTGTCTTTTGGTTTCTTGACTTCTGTTAACATGAGTATTAATTGTGGATCCAAGTAAAATGAAAACATTGACAACTGTAATATTGTTTCCATCTATTATTGATGTTTCTTATTGATCCAGTGGTGAGCATTTTGATTTCTTGATGTTAAGACATAATTCATGTAAAAGACTATAGTTTTTGAGCAAACAGTACTGTTTGCTGGAACTCTGAACATAATGAAGAAATACTGCATGATTTAAAATCAGGGTAGGTATTTAAATCATTGTTGTATCCTTTCCCTATATTTATTCTATCTGTATGTTGAACAATTCACTTGAGAAACTGGACTATATAAAGAAGAAAGTGGTATCAGGATTGGCGAAAAGTTCATCAACAAACTTAGTTGTGCAAATGACACAATCGTGCTCCCTGAAAGTGAAGAGGACTTAAAACACTTGCTGCACAAAAGGATCCAGTAATGGATTCCAGCTGCAGCGTACATGAGACATTTTGTTCAGTAGCACAATCCACTATAGACTATGTCACCAGAGACCATTGAAATGGTTAGAGAATCAAAATATTACTGCAAGAAATGCAACAAGAATGCTTCTTAGGATTAAGAAGTAAGAGTGGTAAGACATGTTTTATGGGCTTTGGGCATCTTAACAGGAGGAACAAGTCCTTGGAGAAAGACATGATGCTTGGAAAAGTAAGTAGAAGTAGATAGGAAATATTTCAGTAAGATGAACTGAGGTATCATCTCACCCCAGTAAGAATAGCAAAATTCAACAGAGCAGCAAATAACAAATGCTGGCAAGCATGTGAAGAAACTGGTGGGAGTGTAAAATGGTGCAACCACTATGGGAGGCATTATGGTGCTTTCTCAAAAAGTTGGAAATAGAAATACCATTTGAGGTACAAGACAGCTGAGTCCCAGCCAAAAGACATCAGCCAAGTCACTGTGGAACTCACCCACCAGGAGCAAGTAGGGAGCAACCACCCACCACCCTGTGACTCCAGAGGAGCAACTGACTGCCACCAACCTCCAAGAAACCCCAGAGGAACAACTACCCACGGCTGCCGTGTGACCCCAGAGGAGTGATGGCCCACTACCACGTGACCCCACCCCTGCCACAGCCCTGCGACCCAAGTGGCACCCAAGTGCCTCTAGAGAGTCCTTCATGCCGCACAGAGACCAACCAACATGAGGAGTCGTGGACAATAGGATTTCTAGTCAGAACTTTTTATTGCAGCAGTTCCTTTTGGAACTATAGGAACACAAAGGCATGATGCGGATCCAGCCATCTCCCAGAGCCACCAGCTAAGCTGCTGTGGGAGTAATCTGGCAGAAGAAAGGCCTGTAGGATCCTGACTGGGTTTTCTGGGGCACTGCTAATTACTTGGGAAAGGATCCAAGGGTGTGCCCACTGGTGGGGAATTTGGCCAAGCTCTTTTGGGTCATGCCCACTGCCCAGGAATGAACCAACCAGTGGTAATCTGTCTGAACTTTTTGATGTTCTGGAGCAACTACTTTAAGTCCTCCTCACTTTCAGTAAACAAGATTGTGCCATTTGCCTAACAAAGCTTATTGATAAATCTTCCTCCAATTCTGATGGACATTCTTTTTCAGAGTATAGCTTCTAAAAGACATCTTTAGTGTAAGCCAGTCAGTGAGATCTGTCTGTTTTCATTAGGTGCTGTCAAGTTGCTATGACTCAGTGAACAACCTATGAACAAGAGATCTGAACCCTATACTATCCTGTATCATGCTCAAAATCTCCAACACCCTCAAGCCCCTTGCTGCAGCCACTGTGTGAATCTATCTGGTAAAGGATCTTCCTCTCCTTTGTAGTCCTTTCATTCTCTAATCACGATGTCCTTCTCCAAGGAATTACCTCTCCTACCAACATGCCTGTGACTAGATGGCACTTAACAACAATAACATCAACAGAGAGAGAAAGAGAGAGAGAGAAAGAAAGAGAGAGAGAGATCAGCTGGCCCAGCAAAGAGAAAACGATGTGACCAAGACAAAGGTGGGTGGCTTTTAGTTCGTGGCCCTCAGGACAGTCTTTCATTGTTTTTGTTCAGACATTCCTCTAGGTCGTATAGCCCTCGTGTACAAGTTGCCGTCCCGCCGTCACTTGTGGTTGCTGTGAGGCTGAACACTGTGACACAGATGTGTCAAATGCATTAATGGTTGGCTACAATGCGGACTGAGAGTGGGGTGGAGCTCCCCGAGTAAACAAGTGTGGAAGGAGGAGTGGCGTCCACTTCCAAATAGCTTGCTTCGGGAAACCCTATGAACTTGGAGAGAGGATGAAAGGCACCCAAGCGTCAAGGACTCTCCTTCATAGGGTCGCTATGAGTCGCCTGCAACTCGATGGCACTTAACAACAACAACAACAACAACAAGCAACATGCCCTAAATATGTAAAACAAAGCTTCATCATCTTTGCTAAAAGCTATGCTACTGGTGTGTTAAAGGCCAGAGGAGTCACCCACAGTAGACAAATTTTAGTGAAGATCCTAGATTGAGATGTATTTGAATAAGGATTGGTCATCCATTTCCGAAATAGCAAGCCTCTGAAAATCCTATAAACAACAGGGGAACAAGAATAGATATAAAATCAAAGGTATATCAGGGGTGGGAAGGTGGAGGGGAGGAAGGGGAAATCTATTGCTTTCACATCAGTCTCACTCATAACAACTCTCCATTGGGTTTCTAAGGCTGTAAATCTTTGAGAGGAGACAGTGCATCTTTCTACCTTAGAGACACTGGTGGATTTGAACAGCACTGGCCTGTTGGTAAGCAGCCTGATACATTATACACTAAAACGAAAAGAATTCGAATCAAAATTAGAATTGTATAGATGATCTGTTTCATTTTTATACCATGCAAAGTTTTGTTAGAGTTCGTACATGGTACAGAGAGTTAACAATCTTGGCTGCTAATGGAAAAGCTGGGTGTTCAAGTCTACTCAGTGAAACCTACGAAGAAAAGTCTAGCAATCTACTTTAAAAAATTAGTAATTGAAAATTCCATGGTCCACAGTTCTGCTCTGGCACACATTACATGGCCATAAATAAGATATTGCCATGAATTATTGTGATGCTGCTGGTGCAGCTCCTGCTGTTGTTGTTAGATGCTGTTGCATCCGTTAAGACTCATAGCCAGTCTGTGAACAATATATCTGAACCTGGCCCTATCCTACACCAGTCTCATGATCTCGCTTTCACTACATTAGTGCACAGTCACTGTGTCATTCTATCCTGTTGAGGATCTTCTTCTATTTTTCTGACTCTCCACCTTTGCCAGAATGATATTTTTTCCCAAAGACTGGCTCTTCCTTTTTTTCTCTCCACAAGATAATTGAAATTTATACACAGTTTCAGATAATACAACATTATGAAAATTATTTTACATTTTATGTAGAAATAACAAATATTCAGGAATAATTCGGTTCAAAATAAAATGAAAAAAATGAATCCATCTTCAACTGCCTAAGAGGGGGCTCTGATTCAGACAGTGAATAAAAACTCTATGTATAACTTTTTCTTTACAAAATATAATTGTGGAGTTTTTCAATCGAGATTTAATGAAAGATTATGGAGAACTTGGATTTTCATTTATTTATTGTTGCACATTTTCCTCCCTGTCCACTCCACACTCCAAGTTAGCTTTTCTCTTTGAGAAGAAAAAAAAAACACCAAACCTTTCATTTTTTTCAATCCTCCCCACCCCAGTCCACTTTACTATATAACTCTTATTCTGGACTCTTGCCATGCAAATAATACCTAATCATGTATCCCTTTTAAGCAGTTCTCTCCCTTATTGTTTCAATGCAGTGTACATTATTTATCCTCTTTTCTTATTTTACCCCAAACCCATTGTCAGTCCTGTGTTATAACAGTGGCATTATGCAGAATTTGGCCTTTTGTGATTGAGATATTTCATTCAACATAATGTCCTCCAGCGTCCCCATTTTGTATAATATTTCATGAGTTCCTTTTTCAGTGTTGCATAGTATTCCATTATGTTAATTTACCACAGTTTCTCAGTCCATTCATTTGTTGATAGGCACTTGGGTTGTTTCCAACTCTTTGCTATCATGAACAAAGCAGCAATAAACATAGGTGTACATATATCTGCTTGGATGGCAGTTATGGTTTCTTTAGGGTATATTCCTTGTCCTGGGATTGCTAGATCAAATGGTATTTCTATTTGCAACTTTTTGAGAAAGCAACATACTACCTTCCACAGTGGTTGCACCATTTTACACTCCCACCAACAGTGAATAAGAGTTACAGTTTCTTCACAAGCTCACCAGAATTTGTTGTTTGCTGCTCTGTTGAATTTTGTTATTCTTACTGGGGTGAAATGATATCTCATAGTTGTTTAGATTTGCATCTCTCTTAGAGCTAGAGATGAGATTTTGAGCATTTTTTCGTGTGTTTGTTCACCATCTGAAGGTCTTCTTTGGTGAAGTGTTTGTTCATATCCTGTGCCCATTTTGCAATTGAATTGTTTACCTTTATTTTGTTGTGATGCTCAAGTATTTTACAAATTCTAGATATAAGTCCCTTATCAGATATGTCATTCCAAATATTTTTTCCCAGTCTGTGGTTTTCCTTTTTACCCTGCTGGAGAAGTTTTTGGATGTGCATAGGGATTTGATTCTTAGAAGGTCCCATTCATCTATTTAATCCTCTCCTGGTTGCAGGTTTTTCAGAATGCTTAGAAGACTGTTTATGTTGTGGATTAGGGCATCTAGAGTTCTTCCAAGATTTCCTCTAAAGAAGTTTACAGTCCTTGGTTTTAGTTTTAGGTCCTTGATCAAATTTGAGTTGGTTTTTGTGTATGGTGTGAGGTGTGAGTCTTGCTTGAGTTTTCTGCAGTAGTTTTCCAATTTTGCCAAAAATTTATTGAAAAGGCGGTTGTTTTACCACTTGACTGACTTCATCTCCTTGTCAAAAATCAGTTGCCCATATATAGATAGGCTGATTTCTGAGTTCTCAGTTCTATTCCATTGATTTATGTGTCTGTCATTGTACCAGTATCATGCTGTCTTGACCACCATGGCAATATAGTAGGATTTGAAATCAGATCTTGTTAAAGAGTGGAATTGGTATTTGTACTGGGATTACACTGAACTTGTAAATTGCCTTTGGTAGTATTATCATTTTCACAATATTGAAACTTCCTATCCAAGAGCAAGGAATATTCTTCCTTTCTAAAGGTTTCTTTTTGTTTCTTGTAGTAATTTGTGTACTTTTCTTTAAAGGGATCCTTTGTGTTTCTAGTTAGATTTACTCCCAAGTATTTAATCTTGTGATTAGCTATTGTGCAGGGTATTGTTTTGCTTAGCTCCAGTTCTGTATCCTCTTTACCACTTTAAAGAAATCCAAATAATTTTTTAAATTTTTTTTATTTTTTTAGCTGGTTTTAATTTCCCCCCCTTTTTTCCTATAATTATATTTTATTACACTCATTCATTGTTGCACTATTCTCTCTACCCTCCTCCCAGTTTGTTCTTGTCCAAATGCCACAGTGCTTGTCAAGAGTTCCAAAAAACTTTAAAAGGTTCCCAGTAATGATTATATCTAAAATGTACAAGATTTTAAACATAATTTATATAAAAGGCTAAAAACAAAAGGATTTAGTTCTGCCTTTCCTTTTTAAAAACTCCACAAGATTCGTGACATAAAGTTCAACAAGTTATCACCATCGGTGCCTCAGTCGTCCTCAGAATCACTGTCCCCCCTTTTGGGGGATTGAACTTCGTACTGTTGACAGCAACATGTCGGTCTACAGGTTTCCTGGGGTTTTCTTCCAGATCTGTCTTGATTGCTCCAGACTCAGACAATTTCCACTCCAACTCATCTCTCGTCAAGTTCATTCCACCAAACACTAGAGGACCAATAAATTGAGCCTTGATATCACCTTCAAGATAAACTAACACTGTGGGCAGATTCCTGTCAGGGTAATTGGGTATGCAGGTTGTTGAAATAGCTTTGATGAATTTAACATCAGGAAATTTCCTTGCAAGTTCAGTGAAGTGCCGATTGATCAGAGCACAGAGGGGAATCCCTTGCTTGTAAAGGTGCAAGATTACCCACAGGCCCTTGCCAGCTTGGGTAACCTCTTGAACATAATCTTTTCCTGAGATTTCCAAAACTTCTCCAAATTTATTCTTGAGTTTAGTTGCTTTCCATTCCGCCAGTCTCTGCTGCCTGTACATTTCAGTAGCACGTTCATCCTCCTCATTAAATTCATCTTCATTTTCCTCCAGCTCTTCCAAAGTCATCTCTTCATATGTTTTCACAACTGACTGCTGAAGGACTCGCTGCTCCTCCTCTTCCTGTTCCAATTCTTTTGAATTTTCCTTTGGGGGCAAGATGCCTTTTTTGTGTAAGATGTCATTCCACTTGGTATCTGCATTGGGGTCCTGCATCTTGTTTCCAAAGGCTTAAGTCAGACGGCGAGCCTAGGCCTTCAGGTCTGCTCTGCGCATGTGCTCAGCCGCGCCTCTCTTCTATCGAGCTGTGGCTTCGCCCAAGCAGCTAACACTAGGCGGAGACCCAAATGATTTTTTGTTATGTTGAGCCTGTTTCCTGCCACTTTGCTGAATTTGTCAACTATGTCCAGTAGTTTTCTGCTGAGTCTTTAGGGTTATCTAGTTATACTATCTTATCATCTGCATATAGAGAGAATTTTACCTCCTCTTTGCCAGTTTGGATCTCTCTTATTTCCTTCTCTTGTCTTACTACTATTGCTAAGACTTCCTGGACATGCTACTACGTTGTGCCAAGAAATCTGGAGAACAACCCTTTGGCCAACTGACTGGAAGAGATCTATATTTGTT
>NW_006399944.1:1993826-1998654 GCF_000299155.1 Elephantulus edwardii | reverse complement strand
GAGGCTCAATGTCAAGAAGACAAAGATTCTCACGACTGGACCAATTGGCAGCATTAGGATGGATGGTGAAGAAATTGAGATTGTTAACAACTTTAGTTTGCTTGGCTCCACTGTCAACATTCTTGGCACCAGCAGCCAGGAAATAAAAAAAACGTATTAGTATTGCTATGGGAATGTCTGCTGTTAGGGACCTCTCCAGGGTACTGAAGAGCAATGGTGTCACTCTGGAGACTAAGGTCTATGTTCTTTGCAATCACTTGTTATGCATTAGAGAGTTGAACAATGACTAGGGAGGATAGAAGGATAATTGATGTTTTTGAACTGTGGTGCTGGAGATAAGTATTGAGGGTACCATGGACTGCCAAGAAAACAAACAGATTCATCCTGGAGGGGGTTAAACCAGTCTGCTCCTTGGAGGCAAGGATTCTGGGACTTTGTCTGACATACTTCAGACATGTTGTAAGGAGGGACAGGTCCTTGGGGAGGGAAATCATGCTTGGGAGGGTGGAGGAATGGCACAGGAGGGGAAGACCCTCTATGAGGTGGATTGATTCAGTGACTGTGATAACCGGGACGGGTGTGTCAGAGGCAGTGCGATTGGCACAGGATAGAGCAGGGTTTAGGGCTGTTGTACATAGGGTCGCTATGAGTCACAAGCAACTCAATGGCACATAACAGCAACAACAACAAGACTTCCAATACAATATTGACTAGGAGAGGTGATAGTGGGCATCCTTGCCTAGTTCCTGTTCTTAAATGGAATGCCTTTAATCTTCATTGAGAACAAAGTTGGCTCTCAGGTTTGCATATATATTTTTTACTATGTTGAGAAAATTTCCCTTTAGTCCTATTTTGTTGAGTGTTTCAATCACGAAAGGGTGTTGGATTTTGTCAAAGGTGTTTTCTGCATCAACTGATAGGATCATGTGGTTCTTGTTCTTTGCTTTGTTAATGTGATGAAACACACTGATTGTTTTTCTTACGTTGAACCATCCTTGCATACCTGTTACAAATCTGGTTGGGTCATGGTGAATTATTTTTATTTATGTATCATTGGATTCGACCGGCAAGAATTTTATTCAGGACATTTGCATCTATGTTCATTATAGATAATTTTACTCTCCCTTATAGGTTATTCTTTGTTTCTCCCTCACTTCTTTCTGAAATCTCTCCCTTCCTTTGATTTTTATAAGTTTGACTATGATATGCCTTGGTGCTTTTCTTTTAGAGTCAATTCTATATGGTGTTTGCTCAGCTCCTTGAATATATATTCTCTCATTGTTCATTATGTCCGGAAATTTTTCTACTGAAGAGCAATGGTGTCTCTCTGGAGACTAAGGTGCATTTGATAGAGGCCACAGTCTTCACAATCACTTGTTATGCATCAGAGAGTTGGACAATGACTAGGGAGGATAGAAGGAGAATTGATGCCTTTGAGCTGTGGTGCTGGAGAAGAGTATTGAGAATTCTATGGACTGCTAGGAAAACAAACAGATTTGTCCTGGAAATGGTTAAACCGGGTGGCTCCTTGGAGGCAAGGATTCTGAGGCTCTGTCTAACATACTTTGGACATGTTGTGAGGAGAGACCGGTCCTTGGAGAGGGACATCATGCTTGGGAGGGTGGAGGGATGGCGCAGGAGGGGAAGGCCCTCTATGAGGTGGATTGATTCAGTGACTGGGATAATTGGGATGGGAGTGTCAGAGACAGCGCGATTGGCACAGGACAGAGCAGAGTTTAGGGCTTTTGTACACAGGGTCGCTATGAGTCGCAAGCGACTCGACGGCGCATAGCAACAACAACAACAACAACAACAACAACAATGATTAAGCACCCTCTGTCCTCTACTTGGATCTGACCCCCATATTCTTTTTGTAATATTGGTTTTATACAGTATTTGTCTTTATGAGACTGTAGCACAATGCTCTCCAGTTCTTCCCATGTTAGGTAGTAATTTACAAAATTATTACTCCTAGGTGTGATATAGTATTCCATTGTGTGACTTTACTATAATTTCTCAGTCCATTGCATTGTGGCTGGGCATTTAGGCTGCTTCCATGTTCTTGCTATGGTGAATAATTCTGCTATAATCATTGGTGTATATGTTTCTTTGCCTCAGTTCTCATTTTCTCAGGGTATATTCCAAGTAGGGGAATAACGGGGTCATACGGAATTTCAATGTTCAGATTTTTGAGGAAGCACCAAACGGCCTTCTGGAATGGCTGCACCATTTTACAATCCCACCAACAATGTATAAGAGTTCCTACCTCGCCACGTCCTCTCCACCATTTATTACTTGCTGCCCTGCTAAACTTTGCCGTTGATACTGGGGTAACATGATATCTCATCATGGTCAGCAAAACACAGATACTCCTCTGTTACTCTTTGCTTTTAGCCAAGATCCATCTGACATTGATGATAATGTCTCTAGTGCAGTGGTCTCTTCTAAACCTGACTATTTCTGATACATTTTTATTGATGTACTATTCCAGTCATTTTTGGATAATCTTCAGCAGGATTTTGCTTGCATGTGATATTAGTGATATTTTATTAATAATTGTTTTACCAGGCTTCCTTATATGCTTATGAATATTGTCACTGACTGTGTTACTTCAGAATAGATCCTAAAATGTTCTTTTTGATAATATGTTATCACTACTCTTCAATCTATCACAGCTGGCATGTTGTTGTTGTTGTTTAGTGCTGTTGAGTCATAGGTGACTCATAGCAACCGTATGAACAAAAGTCCTGGACACCTGTATAACGTTTGTCCCTTCTCCAGATTCATAGGGTTTCCAGAGGCAAGAAATTATGGAAGTGGATGCCTCTCCTTCTTCCAAACTAGTTTTAATCAGGGAGCTCCACCAAACACTGTCCACCATGGGTAACCATTCTCACATTTGACTCATCAGTGTTACAGTGTTCAGCTTCACAGCAACCATGAGTTACTTCTGTACAGCAAGTGGACAAACCAGGGTTGCATGACCTAGAAGAATGTTTCACCAAAAACAGTTAAAGGCAGACCTGAGGGCCATGGAGTAGAGTCACCCACCTTTGGCTTGGTAGCATGACTTTCTGTTTGCTATGCCAATTGCTCTCTCTCTCTATGCTGTTGCTGTGGCAACTCATAGCGACACTATAAACAAAAGTCCTGGACACCTGTATAACTTTGTTCCTTTCTCCAGGTTCATAGGGTTTCCAGAGGTAAGCTATTATGGAAGTGGATGCTACTCCTGCTTCCAAACAGCTGGCATAGTAGACTATATTATGTTCTTGTTGCTGTTGTTGTCATGTGTCATCGAGTCACTTGCTACTCAGTTACCCTATGTACAAGATCTCTAAACACTGTTCTATCCTGTGCCAATCTAGCCATCTCAAACACACTCATTCCCACCACTCCAGCCACAGAATCAAACCATTTCATCAAAGGTCTTCCTCTCCTTTGCCGCCCCTCCACTCTGCCAAATATGATGTCTCTCCAAGGACCAGTCCCTCCTTGCAACATGCACAAATTATGTCAGACGAAGCTTCAGAATCTGATTCAAACTGGCTAATATTAGTCTATGTCAGCTTACTAGTGCCTAGGGTATCAATCCTTACTTGATCCATTTTTTTACAACTTCTTATATTTCTAGATAAATACTCCCTACAGCCCATGCTCTAATTATTAATGGATATTTGTAACTGTTTCTATTAATTTTGAGTCATGCCACATCATCACGAAAGTCATTCACTGGTAAAATCTCTACTCTATCCTTGTCATTAAGGCAGACTCTAATGAGGCCGTTCACCTCAGTCATGTTTTTAGTGCTTTCCAACCTAAGGGCCTCTTCTTCTTGTATTATTATCAGACAATGTTCCATTGTTATTTATAGGGTTGTCAATATCCAATTATTTTCAGAAGTAAATGGACAATCCTGCTTCCTAATAAGTCTATCTTAGCCTGAAAATTCTGATGAAATCTGTCCACCAGGGATGATCTTGTTGTTACTTGAAATACTGGTGTATCATTTCCAGCATCACAGTAACTTGCAAATCACCAAAGCATTGCAAACTGACAAACAAGAAATGGACACAGACACAGGGACAGTGAAACCTTGGGAAAAAAGCTTGATCAGCAGAGTGATAGAGTCACAGAAGTAAGAGAGGAGTCTATTTCAAAGTGGAGATTGGTGATTGGCTTTATGTTTTGGACAGCAAGAGCAGACAAGTGAGGTAAGGCCATTTAGACTGGTATTGTTGAGTGTGCAGTTGTGGAATGGGCACAGTAGGAATCATATCATTGAGGTTATATCAGATGAGTCACTGATGAAGAATTGAGGACTTACATGCAGACTAATACCTCAAAAGATTTCGAAGTGAATAGAAGAGTGGAACAACAAAGATTAAAGAAAGAGAATTCTTATGAATTTAATTTCCTAATCATATTTTTTCTGCTTTTCTCTTTGAAGGATATAAATAGTGCTTTCATCTGAGAGAAGCATTGCTTATCATCTTTTAGACTCCTCTGTTTAAAGTTAGTAACATACTAAGAATATAAATGTGACAACAATCTATGACGAATACCTGATATATTTTTTCCCACATTGCTTCATAGTCTTACAGAAAAAAAAAATAACTCTCCACCATTTTTTGATTGTTCAGACCACATTTTAAGGGAAAAGAGGTAAACAGACATAGAAGGAAAGGAACAGAGATGTCATACACTTGCTAAAACTTGTAAGGAATGTATTAAATGTTTGAGTCAGAGATTTTAATCAAGACATTAGTCAGTTTTACATAGCTCATCATGAGACACTGTAACCTTAAAAGTCCCGAGAAATTTTTTT
>NW_006399944.1:1992004-1992701 GCF_000299155.1 Elephantulus edwardii | reverse complement strand
TTTGTCCTTTTGTGACTGAGATATTTCACTCAGCATAATGTCCTCCAGGGTCACATATTTTGAATAATACTGCAGGAGTTCCTTGTTTTTCAATGTAGCATAGTATTCCATTTTGTCAATATACCACAGCTTCTTTATATATTTGTTTGTTGATAGGCACTTAGGTTGTTTCCAACTCCTTGCTATCGTGAACAAAGCTGCGATAAACATGAGTGTGCATATATTTGCTTGGATGGCGGTTATGGTCTCTTTAGGGTATATTCCCAGTAGTGGAATTGCTAGGTCAAATAGTATCTCTATTTTCAACTTTTTGAGAAATCACTACACTGCTTTCCACAGTGGTTGCACCATTTTACACTTCCACCAACAGTGAATAAGGGTCCCAGTCTCTCCACAACATAGCCGGCAATTGTTGCTCTCTGTTCTGTTAAATTTTGTTAGTCTTACTGGGGTGAGATGATATCTAATAGTTGTCTTGATTTGTATCTTAGAGCTAGGGATTTTGAACATTTCTGTATATGCTTGTTGGCCATCTGAATGTCTTCTTTGGTGAAGTGTCTGTTCATATCCTGTGCCAAGTTTTCGATTGGATTATTTACCTTTATCTTTTTGTGGTGCTCAAGTATTTTATAAATTCGAGATATAAGTTCCTTTTCTGACATGTCATTACCAAATACTTTTTCCCAGTCTGTGGCTT
>NW_006399944.1:1988711-1989637 GCF_000299155.1 Elephantulus edwardii | reverse complement strand
CAAGCCGCTGAGAATATACTAGCTCCCATTTTCTTGTAAGACAATATAAAACTCCTCCCTAACTTTAAGTAGCTGCTGGTCTTTACTTTAGAGACAGCCTGGTGGTTTCTCTTCAATAAACTGTCTTTCTTGGCCTAAATTAAGTTATGTCCGTTTTGGTGCCCCTACAATAGGTAAACCTCAAATGTGAGCTTTAGTAAATTGAGTAATATCCTTGATTTTACTTTGGTAAAGAATACCAATGATAAAGAGAGAAGTAATTAATGATATTTTTTTTAAAAGCACAATTTGTTATTATGTACTGTTGCGTAGTCTGTTACTCATAGTGATTCTATGAACACTAGCTCTCAATTTCAGAGTCTCCGGTACATCTACCACATTTACTTTGTCAATCCGTCTCATCTAGGGCCTTCCACTCCTATGTTGGCACTCTGAACTTACAAGCATGATGCCTTTCTCCAAGAACTGGTTCTTCCTGGCAAAAAAGCATGTGAGATGACGTTTCAAAATCCTTTTCCCCATGGAGCCATCTAATTTTACCCTCTCCAGAACAGAGCTATTGTTCTTTTGATACTCTGTGGAATTTTCAATGTTTTTTCTCCAGCACCACTATTCAAGGACATTCACTCTTTTTTCTGTCCTCCTTAATCATTAATCAGCTCTCTGATGCATACCAAGTAATTGAGAATACCATGATCTGGATCAAGTGTGCATTAGTCTCTGGACTGACATCATTACTCTTTAGGATTTGAAAGTGTCCCTGATAGCAGACTGGAGAGGGACCTGACAGCAGACACTCCTAATACAACTCATCTTTTGATTTTCTGATTGTTGTTGCAATGAGTATTTATTATGGATCTGAGCAACTCAAATTACCAAAAACCTCAATCTCTTCTACTTCTATTTATCATGATGTTGTCTTACCA
>NW_006399944.1:1973544-1977355 GCF_000299155.1 Elephantulus edwardii | reverse complement strand
TACCATTTGACCCAGCAGTTCCACTACTGGGAATATACCCTAAAGAGACCATAAATGACATCCAAGTAGATATATGCATACCCATGTTTATCGTGACCTTTTACATTTTTACCTTATGTTCTCATATTTTTATTTTCCCAGGGAGAAAAATCCATCTCCGTACTGAATCACATGAAAGAAATACAAGTGTTGACCTTTATCTGTAGTGTTTGTGGTAGGCCCATATGTCTCCATTTTAGAGAATGATGAAAGAGTTGGAGTTATCATGAAGGTATCTAACAGTAACAACAATAGGAAAATGTCATATCGACAACATTGCTTCTCCGTCTATGTTTAAAAAAAGATCTATGACTCATTTAAAAAAACTTATTTCTAAGGTTTTTTATAAAATAAAACCAAATGTATTGCTCCTTAGTTTTGCAGTCCTTCAGTCTTAAATGCTAGTTGAATAAGAAACTTTTCCTTTCTCTTCATTAAAATATCTCACAAAATGTATTTAGACTAAGTGGCCCTCATAAATTAGGAATGTTGTACTTATAATAAATGCTTGATTAACTTCTCTCCCTTCATATGAAGAATACAAAAAATAATAAGCCTTACTAATTTTTTAAATTTATTCTCACAAATGTAATTCTTCTCTGGCAGAGTAAGCTATACTTACGAGACTATTTCTTCCTGGAAAGAAGTAGGAACACATGATTATTTACTGAAAATGTACAGCTCATTCAAATTGGTTATGATCCAAAGGAGGAAACGAAATTGGTTTCTTAAAAAAAGAGACAAGAGACAAGGAGGAACAGCTTTCTATTCACAGCCACTTTGTGGATGATGCATCTTTTTATTTTATTTTTGTTTTATTATTTTTGTGTGAGTGTACCGTCAAATCAGATCTGACTGGTACAGGAGGAGATTGTCCCTCCTTTTCCCAGCAGAGCATCTGGTGGATTTGAACCGTGCGCCTCTGGGATTGTAGTTGCAGCTCCTTGCCACTAGGCCACCAGAGCTCCCTGGATGATGCATCTTTTAAATCAAGATGCAGCACTAACAAATGCTCTTGTGGCTATCAGAAAGCTGTGTGCTCAGGCTTTGCCAGATCACTTCTTTGACTTCATTGGCTAATGCACAACCTTTAAAATTCCTCCTCCCTTAAATTAATCCAGTCTAAACATATCGGTGACTAACCATGAATGTACAATCCAAATGTCAGCATTCTCTACCAGTTTAGTAAAGTGCTTTGTTGTGAGAAAAACTCAGGAATTCATATTCCAATTGTTTCCATTTAAAAACATTAACACTATTTAAACTTGAGACATAACCCTTGCTTGAAAGAAGAAAACAATATTTTGATACTTCTGAGAGATCTATGGCCTCCTTGTTTGAAGGAACTCCAAGTAAACAATCTGGAGGCTTATATTGGTGTTTTTTTTAGAAAAAATACAAAGGTATTTTAGAAGATCATTTTATTTGCATAAGAATGGGAAGTTTAACTTTACTTATTTTACAGAATAAGCAAATTCTCTGAATGATGAAATTTCCTCTCTTGATTCAATTTCCAATTCTTAATTGTTATTACACGAAAGACCTTGAAGTCTTACTTAAAATTTCTTCATCTCCATCATTTACTATCTTAGATTAACCAATCCATTTAAAATAAAACAGTTGAAAAACCAGTTGCACTAGTCTGGAACTTTTGAAAAACCAGCAGGGATTTGTAATTTCTTTGAACTAATTTATACTTTAAAAAAAATTCTTTTTTATTTTCTTCTCAAATAACATTCAGATTGGGGGTTGATCAAAAAACTTACTAAAAATTCATGGTAACTGAAAACTGTAAAGTACTTATAAGGTGATTATTGTTGAGTACTTATAAGGTGATTATTGTTGTTGTTGTTAGGGACCAATAAGCCAGCTATGAATGGCAGAACTGAACCCTGTCCAATAATGTTCCATCTTCATTTTCTCTGACATAGTTGAGCCTATATTGCTGCAGTAATCATGTTAATCCACCTCATTAAGGCCCTTCCTCTCTTTTACTGACCCTCCATTGTGTTCCTTTCTACTGAATAGTCTTTCCTAACAGCATGCCCAGAAAAGGTGAGATGAAGCTCACATATTTATACATTTGTTGTTGTTGTTAAGCGTCTTTGAGTTGAGTACAACTCATTGTGACCCTATTAGCAACAGATCTGAACCCTGTCCTATCATGTGCCATCTTCACACTTCCTGACATACTAGAGCCAATTGTGGTGTCACTGTGTCAATCCACCTTGTCAAGGGTCTTCCTCTCCTTTATCTACCCTTCACCCTTCCAAGCATCATATCCCTTTGCAAAGAAGAGCATCTCCTAGCAACATGCCCAAAGTATGTGAGGTAAAGCCTCATCATCCTTTCATCCAAAAAGTGGTCTGGTACCCTGTCAGAGACATATGGTTTCTTCTTTTGGCCATCCATGGAATGTTCAGTGTTCTTCTCCAACACCACAGCTCAAAGACATCAATTCTTTGTCTGTCATCCCTGTTCTTTGTCCAGCTCTCAAATGCATAGCAAGTGATTGAAAAGGCCATGGCCTGAATCAGAGGTACTTTAGTTCACAATCTGACATCCTTACTCTTCAATAATTTGGAGAGATTCCTTACTGAAGACGTTACCAGTGCAATGTGTCTCCTTTTTTCCTGACTGCTGGTACCAAGGGTGTTAATTGTCTAAGCAAGATGAAGTTGTAGACAGTTTCAGTATCTTCTCCACCCATGATGATGTTGCCTATTGGCCCAGCGGTAAGAATCTTTGTTTTCTTGACATTGAGATTTAATCTATACCAAAGGCCTCATTCCTTGATTTTCTGCAACAAGTGTTTCAAGTCCTCCTCACTTTGAGCAAGCAAGGTCTTCCTCCAAACCTGATGCCACATTCCTCTTCATTAAGTTTAGCTTCTTGAACAATTTGCCCAGTGTGTGGAATGAATAAATATGGAGAGAAAAATACAACTCTAATACACTCTTTTCTTAATTTTAAACCATGAAATGGTCTCCTGTTTTTTTTCACACAAAAGCCTCCTGGTCCAGGCATAGGTTTTACATGAGCACAATTAAGTGTTCTGAGACTCCCATTTATCTCAATGTCACCCTTAACTTATGATTCACACAGTCATATGCCCTTGCATATGCCTTTGCATAGTCAATACAGCACAAATAGACATTCTTTGTTATTATTTATTTTCAGCACGATCTGCCTGATATCAACAATGATACCCCTGGTGCCATAGTCTCTTCTAAATCCTGCTTGAAATTCTGGCAGTTCCCTATTGACTATTCTAGTCATTTTTAAAATGATCTTGACCAGTATTTTGCTTACATGTGATAGTAATGATATTATTTGATAGTTCCACATTCTGGGGAATCACCTTTCTTGGGAATGGGAACAAATCTAATCCATCTGACAGACAGCTGTCCTCCAAAGTTTCTAGCATAGACTGGTGAGCACATTCAAGGCTGTATCTGTTAATTGAAACAAATAAACTTATATCCCATTAATTCCTGGGGCCTTATTTTTTGCCAATGCTTCAGTGCCGCTTCCACTTCTCCTTCATTACCACTGACTCCTACGGTACTTAAATGGTACTTCCTGAAATTTTTCAGTGCCAATTCATTCTTTTTGGTACAGTGATTCTCTGTATTCCCTCCATATTCTTTTGATGATTTCTGGGTCATTCAATATATTGCCATTGTTGTTGTTGTTGTTGTTATGTGCCGGCGAGTCGTTTCTGACTCATAGCGACCCTATGCACAACAGCCCTAAACTCTGCTCTATCCTG
>NW_006399944.1:1969331-1972485 GCF_000299155.1 Elephantulus edwardii | reverse complement strand
AGTGCCATGACCCCTTCTAAACCCAGCCTGGACTTCCGGCAGTTCTCTGCTGATGTGCTGTTCTAATCGTTTTTGGATAATCTTCAGTAGAATCTTGTTTGCAACTCGAAGTTTAAATTTGTTTTTCAGTACACTGAGAAATGTAGAGCAACTTCCTTGCATTTTATTCTCCAATTACAGTTCTTTGCACAATTCCATTTTAATACTTTGCTTTTTTCTCTTAAGCTGCCCATTGAAATCTTCTATTCAACTGTTTTCCCTTTGTTTTGGCTTCTTGATGCTCTAGTCACATTTTCAGGGTCTCTTCTGCCATTCCATTTCAGTTTTTCTTTATCCTCTGTTTTTGTAATGAACTTTTTGCTCTCTGCTTAAATGATATTCTTTGTATCAACCCACAACTCATCTGCTTTTCAATCACTGGTGTTAGATACCTCAAACTTATTACTACGATGATCCTGAAATTCATATAGAATAGATTCAAGATTATATCTTGGCTCTTATGGACTTATTTTAATTTTGTTTAAGCCTCAATTTGAACTAGTTAATCCCTGGCCTAGTTTTGATTGTCAATATTGAACTTATGCAAGGATTTCTTCCACAGATGTAGTCAGTCTGATTTCTATGCAGCCCATCAGATGAGATCCATGTATAAAGTCATAATTTGTGTCTTTTTAAAAAGATATTTGCAATGAACAAGTCATTGGAAATACAAAATTCCATCATTCTATTTCCAGCCTCTTTTCTGTCATCAAGCCCATATTTTCCAATTACTCTGCCTTCTTCACTGTTTTCATTCCAGTCACCAATTATCATTAATGAATCTTGATTGCATGCTTGATCAGTTTCAGACTACAAAACTTGGTAAAAATTCTCAATGTCTTCCCCTTTGGCTCTAGATGTAGGAGTGTATATTTGAATAATAGTAATGTTAACATGTGTTCCATGTATGTATATAGATAACGTCCTGTCAGTCTCAACATTGCATTTCAGGATATAACTTGAAATTGACTTTTTGACTATGAATGCAGCACCGTTCTTTTACTGTTTTTCATTCCTAACATCTTGTGTGATTATCTGATAGAAAGTGGCCAAAACTGATCTATCTTATCTAATTAATGACAACTATGTCGAGATTTATGTATTCCGTTTCATTTAACAATTTCCAGATTTCCATTTTATATTTTCCATATAAGCTATGTACATACCATATTCCAATTATTAAACAATATTTGTCATGTTTTTTTCTAATTTCAACTGACAATCAATCCGGGTTCTACCACTACACTATTATAACTATCTGTGTACCACTAGTGTTCAAAGGGTTTGAAAAGGTCTCTTATTTAAGAAGTGGATGGCTAATCCTGCTTCCTAGTCTACCTTAATTTGGAAGCTCTACTAAAACCTGTACATCATAGGTAACCATTATGTTATTTGACACACCCGTGGCACAGCTTTCAGTATTACAGCAACCCACAAGTTATCTCAGTACAGCAAACTGACAGACAAGTGCTGTATCAATTAGAACAATGTTCTCCCCAAACACAACAAAATTACCAATTTAGTTTTTAACTCTAATAGCAAATCAGTCTTCACACCAGGGCAAAGGGCCAGAGGCCCAGTGGCCCAACTGACTTTTAATTACTAAAGGCTTCCCACTGGGTCCTGATTAGTGTAAACAAGAGGCTTCCAGCCTACAACTGATTGTTAATTAAGTCAAAACACCTAGCAGCTTACTCTTTATTGTTAATTAAAAAAACCAACTAAATAGTTTACACCTGATTGTTACAAATATAGGAAAAACAATGAGCTTGAATGAGGCAGAAATTATCAAAATAGCCCTGGACTGGACAATGTTACAATTGTTCATAAAGTCACTATGAGCTATAGTCAACTAGATGGAATTTAAAAACAACAAATACTTAATATAGTATTTTACAGCTCATGGCCTAGCAGTCACCACCAACTAACAGCTGACTATCCTTTGAGTAATCAAGTATACACATACAATTGAAGGAGATTTCATATCTTTATCCCTGGGAGCCACTGATGGATTCAAATCACTGCAACATCCTAAGGACTTCTCACTGGTGATCCTTTATCAATGTAATTTATTATTATTGCTCTGTACATTGAGTCAGAATGGACCCACAGCTGACCCTCCAGTGGGTTTTCAGAATCAATAATGGCACAGAAGGAGATTGACAATCCTATTCCTGTGGAGCAGCTGGTGGATTCAAACCATGTGCCTTCTGGATTGCAGCACTGATTCTTACCACTATGCCACCAGAGCTCGCAAGTGAACTATAGCTGATGCTTATTCAAACACAACTGGAGAAGCATATCAACAGGGAAACTTCCAGAAATTAGAAATGTATTCAAAAGCGGTCATAGAATGATGAATGTCATTGTATTGCTGTTAGTTGAATATCAGCTAAAGGCATAAAGTACCAGAAAGTTGTTTGTTTCTGTTTTGACTATTCAAAAGCACTGTATTGTGTGAATCATAACAAAGAATAACAGTGAGAAGAACATGAATTCCAGAACACTTCCTTATTCATTTTCTTGTACCTTTCCACAACATTTTATATGTATAGAACCTATACATGAAATAAGACCTGGTTGTTAAAAAAAACCCGCATGGCTTGGAATCAGGAAATGTGTGCAGTATATAGTACCCTTTCACCAAGCCTATTCAATCTATATGCTAATCAAATAATTGAAGTATCTTGAATTTGTGAAGTAGAATATGATGTTATGACTGGAGGAACAACCAACAGTCAGTTTAATGCTAATGACACAACCTGATTTGCTAAAAGTGGAGAGAATTTTAAGAACTTACTGAAAAAGATAAAAATCTTCAATCTTCAATATGAACTACACTTCATCATAAAGAAAATTAATATTGTAAAACTGAACCAATAGGTAATGTCATGTTTATGCATAAATGGTTAAAGTTGTCAAGGACTTAATCTTGTTTAAATTCACAAATCAACAGCCATGGAAGATGTTGTTGTTGTTGTTATCTGCTGTCGAGTCGCTTGCGACTCATAGCAACCCTATGTACAACAGCCCTAAATCCTGATTTATCCTGTGCCAATCGCACTGCCTCTGACACACCTATCCCAATTACCCCAGTCACTGAATCAATCCACCT
>NW_006399944.1:1952667-1958631 GCF_000299155.1 Elephantulus edwardii | reverse complement strand
ACAGAACAGTGTCATTGATTTCACATGCAAGCAAGATTCTGCTGAAGATCATCCAAAAACGATTAGAACAGCACATCAGCAGAGAACTGCCGGAAGTCTCTGATACATAGGAAGTGATTATAAACACCATGGCATGTTCCAAGTGCACCTTAGTCTTCAGACTGACATCACTGCTCTTATTCATGATAGTGTCCTATAATTTCCACACTCTGTCGGGCCACCCTTTTTTTTTTTTTTTTTTGAGTGGGAATAAATACAAATCTCTTCCAGTCAGTTGGCCAGGTAGTTGTCCTCCAGATTTCTTGGCACAACCTGGTGAGTACATTCAGGGTAGTATGTTTGTAGAAAATTGTCAGTTGGTATTCTATCAATTCCTGGGGCTTTTTTTTTGGTTTGTTTGTTTTTGCCAAGTTCTTCAGAGCAGCCTGAACTTCCTCCTTCACCATTCCCTCTTGATCATATGCTGTTTCTTCAGTGTCAGCCAATTCTTTTTGGTACAGTGACTCGATATACTCCTTCCATCTTCTTTTAATGTTGCCTGAATCATTCAATATTTTTCCCATGACATCTTTAAGCACTGTAATTTGCAGTTTGAATTTGTTCTTTAGTTCTTTAGCTTAAGAAATGCCGAGTGAGTTTAGCCCTTTTGCTATTCTGACTCTAACTCCTTGCAAATTTAACTATAATACATTGCCTTGTCTTCCAGATTTGCCCTTTGAAATATTCTATTCAATATTCTACTCCTTGATTTCTTCCCTTTGTTTTGGCTTCTCAGTGCTCTAGTGCGATATTCAGAGTCTTGTATGACACCCATGTTGGTCTTTTCTTCTTCCTTCTTCTTTGTAATGTCCTTTTTGCATTCTTCATGGGTGATATTCTTGATATCTTCTCACAGCTCATCTGGTCTTCATTCATTAGTGTTCAAGGCCTCAAACTTGTTCCTGATTTGATTTTTAAATTTTGGGGAATAGACTCAAGATAAAATTTTTATTCCTGTGGATATGATTTGACCTTCTTTAATTTGAACTTTCATAAAAATAGTTGATCTGTTCCACAATTAGCACCTGGCCTAGTTTCCACTGCTGATATTGAACTTCACCAATGATTCCTTCCACAGATGTAATCGATCTGATGCCTGTGTGTCCTATCAGGTGAAATCCATGTGTATTGCCTATGTATATGTTTCTTATCAAAGACATTTGCAATGAACAAACCACTGATTGTGCAGAATTCTATTAGTCTATCCTCTGCCTCATTTCTGTCACCAAGTCTGTTTTCTTGGTGACTTTAGCCTTCAAGTCACCCATTATTATTCATGCACCTTGGGTACATGTTCAATCAATCTCTGACTACAACAGATGGTAGAAATACTCTATTTCCTCCTCTTTGACTCTGGTTGTTTGTGCATAAATTTGAAAGATAGTGGTATTAACAGGACTTCCTTGTATGATTATGGATATTATCCTGTCACTCACAATATTGTATTTCAAGATGGATCTAGAAATGACGGTCTTAACTGTGGAAGTGACCTTCTTTTTTCCTCATCTTTACATCTCCAGCATATGATTATCTGATTCAAAATGTCCTATGCCAGTCCATCTCATTTTGCCAATACCAATAATATGTCTATGTTTGAAAGCAAGAGAGGCACCCACTTCCTAAACAACATACCTCTGGAAACTCTATGAACTTTGTGAAACAATGATAGCAATAGAAAGGCTTCAGGCCTTTCATAGGGTCACTATGAGTCATGCTCAACTTGATGGCAATCGACAACAGCAATATGCCAGTATTTATGTGTTCCATTTCTTTCTTAGCAATGTCCAGTTTTTCTATATATGTGTTTCTCACATTGCACGTTCCAATAATTAGTTTTTGCTTATAATTGTTCCTCCTCCTTTGTGTTTTCCCATTTGAGGGCTCAGCCTCAGTTGCCATGTCTGTTAGTCTACTCTAAGTGTTCTCTACTGCACATAGGGTTTTCAAAGGACTGATATATTTTGGAAGCAGATTGTCAATTCTTCTTCCTAGTCTGTCTTAATTTGGATGCGTGCCTCTGGAAACTCTATGAACTTTAATAAATGTTGATACTTGTAGAGTGGCTTCAGATCTTTTGTTTATAGGGTCACTATGAGTCGTGCTTGACTTGAAGGCAATCAACATCAACAATGACAGTTTTAGAGCAATATCTGACAGAGAGACATTTTACTGAAAAGGAACAGATGAAAGAAACTTCCCTTACAGAAATAATAAATCCATTCACTTCCCACCCCCAACCAAATGTGTATCTTGTACCTCCCCTTTCCCTAAGACATTAGCATTCCTTCTCTCCCGCCTACCTTATCAAGTACATGCCTCCCTCAGTCATTTCTTCATATGATGGCTTCATCTACAAGTCACATCTGTGATGTTTTGTACCACGCACTGGTTTCCACGCTGATGTCTGCCTCACGTTTAGCATGATGTAAGTCCAAATCCCATGTACCAACTTCAGGGAAAGATTTTTGCCTGAGGCAGTACTGGGGAGAGGTCCTTGCCTCTGAGCTTCTGCTACACAACTACCATTTTGTGACTTGGTGTCTCTGCTCTTTCTTTTGCAACACACTTCTGCCACAGTGTAATAGTATCCAACGTGAGGGTAAGTTTCCTCTAGATCTGGTATGCTACTGTTGTTTATTTTGCTTGAGGGCTACAGGCCTGGGACTGAATGTCGTGAATGTCTTATTGTCTTATTGTCAAGGAAGCCTATGGAATTCTAGGAGAATGGGCAATACCTGATCAAGAAGATTAGTAGGTAGTCTCAGATCAGATCACATCTTTTTTTTCTTGAAAGGCTTGCAAATTGTTTTATTCAAGTTTTTCTAAATTTTACTTTATTAATCTTAATGAACATTTACAGAGATTTTGGATTTCCATTCATTCATTGTTTCACTTTTCTCCCTTCCCAGCCCTCCGTAATGTTGCCTCAGTTCGATCCTCTCTTTGAAAAGAAAAGAAAAATTCTTTCTTTGGTATACAATCCCCCTGCACCCCTCCCACCACCCCGAGTACACTCCACTATGCAACCTTAATTCTGGACTCTTGTGATCAGATCCTGTATTATGCTAATTATGGGGTTCCCCCAACACTGAGGAGGGCAAAAAGTGAAAACCTAGACTCCGACTGTGTGAGAAGACCCGGTGTTTTTGATGCAGGCCTATTATAAGCATACCTAATTTGTTTAGAATGGGATTTGAAGATGTTCTTGTCTAAGTAGGTCTGTATGGAAGCTGGCAAGACACGGAACAGGGTTATGAATTGTGCTTCTGGACCTGAGCCTTAACAGTAAGTCTCATGTAGAGACTTATGACTGGCACCTGTTGAAGAGTGAGTAGGGTCAAGAACTCGCTAGTTCTCTAGTCACTTGGAACATCATGTCTTTAAAAATGATCTTCATTTCTGAGGGTAAGAAATCAGAACAAAACTTACTTAGGATCAGTACAATGTCACAATGGAAAAGGACAGCATCTGAAGACTCGTGGAAGCCTGTACTTCCAATGCTGATCTCCTTTTTAAGTCAAAGAGACGTCTTCAATGACAGTTAACATCTTTGGTAGAATACAGACATGGCCACTACAGAATAGGAGAAAATGTTATAGATATCAAGAAACTCAGTTCAAAGTAGGTCAGTATAAAATAAGAAGTGAAGATGATAACGTTGTTGTTGTTGTTTGCTTTGAGTTGAGCACAACTCATAGCAACCTTATGAACAAAAGGCTGAAGTCCCTCTACAACTATCAACATTTATCAAAGTTCATAGGGTTTCCGGAGGCATGTTATTTAGAAAGTGGATGCCACTCCTGCTTCCAAGAAGATGATAATAAAGGGGAATAATAACGTCATTAACAATAAAACCTAATGACAAACTTTTCTACAAGTTGACTTTATTAAAAAGGAAACAAAGTTTAATTTATGATAAATTTGTGTCTTTAGGATCAACTTTTGTTTTATCAATGCAGAGAGAGATAGAAAGTTACTATTTCAAACACTGAAAACAAAACTGCAGCTTGTAAGAAACTAGTAGAAACATGGGAATAGCTCTGGGGACAAAAGTTAAAAATTCATTGTGTTCTGGTGGCCTACAAGTTGTTCTGCAATCCCAAAGGCATGCAGTTCAAATCTACTAGCTGCTTTGCTGGAGAAGAATGAGCATTCTTCTCCAGTGTAATTCATAGCCTCTGAAAACCCACTGCAGGATCAGCTATGAGTTGGTTCAATTGTACATAACAACAACAACAACTCATTAGTTAAATACATCCATCATATAAAACCTACTTCATCATTCTCAACATTTATGCACTACAATCCCAAAGCCACCTAGTTCAAATCCACTAGCTGCTCTGTAGAAGAAGGATGGACACTCCATGCCATTAACTGCCTCTGAAAACCCATAGAGGGTCAGCTATGAGTTATTCCAACTTGATGGTACACTACAATAGCAATATAGGATTTATTTTTATTTTGAGTAATGGGAAAACATCACTGAAATTATTTTCCTATCTATTACAGAAGAGTTAGAAAATAGTTGTTAATTTAGCTTCTTGGGTCACAAAGATGCTATATTTTCTAACATTAAAGTCACAATTAAAATTTTTTTCTTTGATTAAAGTTGTCCCTTAATAGGACAACTTAATATGTCTGGTTTCTTATAATTTCAGGTACTAAATGGGAATTCAGTAGTCTTTAACTTAGAAAAGTATAAGGAGTAGTTGAGCTAGTAAGAATGGGTTAAAAATTAATTAAAATATAAATAATTCAATAAACACAGAGGGTGATTTCTTTGTTAAGAGTGAAATGGGACTGCTTCAACTTGAAAGAAAATAAGCAACAACAAAAGTAAAAACAAACCACCAAAAATATAAGTTCAAAAGCGCAATCACAAATTTTAACGGACAAAAGCAGCTCCAGTGAGCACACTATGCTACTAATAAAAAACTGTAAAGAAAGCAGCGCAGTGCTTCTAAAAGGTACAGCTAAGAAATGTGTGGAGTGAAAACGTAAAAGACATTGTCTCAACCTCTTAGTCCAACTCCTCCAAAGTAAAGCTACTTATCCTTTTATCCAGAGTATCCTTGTCCCTCTGTTGCTTCTCAACAATCAAAGAAATGGATGAAAGATTGACTATTTATGAGGCCAGAAAGAAATCAATTAACACAGGTCACAGTCTGTAATTAACATTGAAAAGAAATACCAAAGCAACAAGAAAACCTTTTTAAAAGTGAGAGTTATAAGACAAAAGAGAACATTGAACAATTAAAAATATTGTTTAAAAGGCTTTGCAAAAAATAAACAGTACTCAAAATACAAAAAAGTAAAATAAAATAATGACAGTTTCAATTTACTTGAAGGATAATAAACATATTAGTAAACATATATCACTGCAAAATATTAACAAATAGTTTTTCTTAAAAGCCATTATATGTTTTATAACTGCATGGAATTTTCCATGAACATGGTTTTAAGGTTTCTAGTGTTTACAAAGCAATGCTTATAAACCAAAGAGTATATACAACTAAAGAGCAATGAAATTACGCCAGTAGATGATGATGAGCATCTTTAGAAATCATAAAATAAAATAATTGTTGTTTTATGTGCCATCAGGTCAACTTGAAGTGGCTCATAGTGACCCTATGAACAACACTTCTGCACCCTCCCCTATCTTGAGCAAATCTCACTGTGACACACCTACCCTCATAACCCCAGTTATTATTTCAATTCATGTCATCCACGGTCATCCTCTCTTCTGTCTCTCCACCCGTCCAATCATTATGTCCTTTTCCAAGGACTGGTCCCTCCTAGTACCAATTGGTAGCATCACGATGGATGGCAGAGATTGAGATAGTTCACAGCTTCAGTTTGCTCGGCTCCATGGTCAACACTCTTGGCACCAGCAGCCAGGAAATAAAAAAAACCATATCGCGATGG
>NW_006399944.1:1947899-1952567 GCF_000299155.1 Elephantulus edwardii | reverse complement strand
GACCTGTCCCTCCTTACAACATGTCCAAAGTATGTCAGATGAAGCCCCAGAATCCTTGCCTCCAAGGAGCAACCTGCTTTAACCCTCTTCAGGATTAATCTGTTTGTTTTCTTAGCAGTCCATGGCACCCTCAGCACTCTTCTCCAGTACCACAGCTCAAAGGTATCAATTCTCCTTCTATCTTCCCTAGTCATTGTCCAACTCTCTGATGCATAACAAGTGATTGCAAAGACCATAACCTGTATCAGATGCACCTTAATTTCCAGAGTGACACCATTGCTCTTCAGTACCCTGGAGAGGTCCCTAACAGCAGACTTTCCCATGGCAATACGTTTTTTATTTCCTGGTTGCTGGTGCCAAGAGTGTTGACCTTGGAGCCAAGCAGACTAAAGTTGTTAACAATCTCAATCTCTTCATCATCCATCCTGATGCTGCCAATTGGTCCAGTGGTGAGAATCGTTGTCTTCTTGACATTGAGCTTCAATCCATACTGAAGGCTGCAGTCCTTGACCCTTTACAGCAAGCATTTCAGGTACTCCTCAGTTATAGCAAGCAGGGTTGTGTCATAGGAAATAAGATGATGTATGGCACTGAGTAAATCTGCTGTCAAGGACTTTTTAAAAGTGCTCAACATCAAAGATATCTAGGTAAAGATTGAAGTATTCCTAACCCAAGCCAAAGTCTTTTCAACTGTTCTATACACATATGAAAATTGGACAATGTCTAAGGAAACCAAGGAAGAAATGATGCCTTTGAATTGTACTGTTGGTAAAGAATAAGCCATTTACCAGGGGCTCTGAAAACAATAAAGGTATTTTCTGAGAAGTACAGCCAATACACTCCTAGAAAGAAAGATGATAATTTTTTTTTCCCAATCATGCTAGCTTAGAAGGAGCAGTGGCATCCACTTCCATAAGAGCTTGCCTCTGGAAACCCTATGAACCTGGAGAGAGGATGAAAGGAACCCAAGTGTCGAGGACTCTCCTTCATAGGGTCGCTATGAGTCGCCTGTGACTTGACGACACTTAACAACTACAACAACAACATCAGTAGGGGTCAGTCTTTAGAAAAAGACTTTCCGTCACGTTTGGAAAAATAGAGGGTCAGTGAAGGAGAGGAAAGTCCTCAACAAGATGGATTGACACATTGCAAAATGGGCTTAAGCACAGTAGAGATTGTGAGGATGGTGCATGATCTGACAGAGTTTCAATCTGTTGTACACGGGGTCATTGTGAGTTGGAGTCAACATGATAATACCTATCATCATCATCAACAATAGCTGTATGAGGAAATAAGGGGCCTAGTGGTTTAGTGTCCTGATAGCATGACTAAAGTATGTGAAAAAAGGCTTTATCATCTTTATTTCTAAGAAGCATCCTGGCTGCACTTCTTCATCAGAAATCACCCCCTCCCAATCAGCCAGGGTGGGAGAGAAGGCAGTTACACTCAGATTAGCCATTAGCACCTACTGAGATTGAGGCTGCACTGTTGGGACTTAGCCAATTTCCTGGGCATTTTGTCTGAGCAGTATACCCCAGGAAGCACTCTGGGAACGTTGCCTACCTCTGGGGGAAACTGCTCCCTGACTTTCATCAAACTTCTGCATAGGACAGAGAAGCTGGCCCATCACAGCTGGATAAAGGGAGAGACCCTAAATCCCTGCCCTTCAAAAGATAACCAGATGAGAATCATGAGGACACAGGAAACAGAGTCACCCATAGTTGACCAGAGGGAAGATTGTCAGTGGGAAACTAAATTGAGGGGCAACACTTAAAATTTGTAACTTTAATAGCATCCTAAGATAAGGAACTATAAATAACTTACACAGACACAACAGAACCTGCTTTACACATACCAAGAACCTTTCATACTGTCAAGAAAGCAATACACAGATTCACCCATTATGCAAAAACAAAACAAGCCTTTTCCTAAAAAGAGGAGACCATGCAAGATGCCAAAGTTTCACAAGGGAGTTAACACAGGTGTTCGTAAGAATGGGAATACTATGACTTTGCCAAATTCCTTATTGCCTTATCCCTTGAACCTCCATAATCCTGAAAAATATTCTATTTAATGCTGGCAAGCCTGACAACAGTTTAAGGTTGAGAGACTGAGGGCAGAAAGGAACAAAAAGAAACGTATTAAAATTATTATGAATCAGATATTACAAGGGTGGTTTTATTCATAACAGGGACATGAAGCCAGAAAACTTACGTTGTAATTCTGACCAACTTCAGAATATACCTAGAACACGAAAACTGATCAGGGACAGTTTTCAGGACCTACTTACAATCCTACAGCAAAAAAAAAAAAAATCTAAACCTCTTGGCCTATGACAGCTAGTTCACTCTGTCCATGGAAGGACAGACTAGATGGCCAAGTATGAAGGTCATAAGTAGGGGGAGCTGCCTTCAAGCCATAATCGTTAAACTATAGGATGTTCAAGGCATTGACCTGGAAGTTGTATACAGATGTTAATTTTTATGTTGTTCTGCAAGAAATATGGTTCATTGGGCAATTTAAAGGGCAAAACCTCTATTTTATTTCATAGCAATGAAAAGCATTTTGCTAGCATCATTGCCCACATGCTGAGATATGTGTATGGCTTTACAAAGTATTTAATAAACTATTTGCCAAAGTATCAAGTATTTGACCTACAAATTGATAGTAAATACAAGGTTTTTTGAAAAAAATATATACCTATAGAACAGAGTACAGTATTGTTATTAATTCATTGTATATTTACTGGATTACTTAATAATTCCTTTTGTTTTACTTGTCTTTGTCTAACAAGTAGCCAGCATAGCCTGTGGGCTGTCAGTTACATATCTGTTTGATTAAGTCTCAACCACTCTGGCAACTGACAGAAAGAATTTGTTTCTAATTTGGAACCATAGAAGCAATGCTAATTTTAGTGTTGAGTAAGGATGTCTTTTGTAAAAATAAATCTGCCTTTAACAGAGTTGTTGTTGCTGTTATTGTTGTCATTGTTATGTGCCATTGAGTCACATGTGACCCATAGCAACCCTATGTACAACAGTTCTGAAAGGTGCCCTGTTCTGAGCCAATCTCACTGATTCTGACACACCAACCTTCATGCCCCAGTTATTATATCAATTCATCTCATTCAGTGTCTTCCTTTCCTGTACTGTCCCTCCACCCTTCTGAGCATGATGCCTTTTCCAATGATCAATCATTCTTGGCCATGTGCCCAAAGTATGTGAGGCAGAGCTTAATAATTCTAGCCTCCAAGAAGACACTTGTTTCATCCTCTCCAAGACAGACTTATTTATTCTGTTGGCAGTCCATGGTTTGTTCAAGACACTTCAGCATTAGAACTTGAAGATATAGATTCTTCTGTCATCCTTAGTCATTGTCCAGCTCTCTGATGCATAGTAAGTAACTGCAAAGACTGAGGCATGGATCAGGTGCATCTTAGTTTGTAGACTTACATTGCTTGTCAGCATCCTGGACAGAGGTTCCTGACAGCAGATCTTCCCAATGCACTTCATGCTTTGATTTCCTGACTGCTGATACCAAGAATATTGTTTGTGGCGCTGAGAAAGGTGTAATAGTTAACCGCTTCAATCTCTTCTCCATCTGTCATGGTGCTGCCAATTATCAAGTGGTGAGAATCTTTGTCTTCTTGATGTTGAGCATCAGTTGAAGTGGAGACTACAACCCTTGACCTTCTGCAGCAAGCACTTCAGATCCTCTTCACTTTCAGCAAGCAAAGTTGTGTCATCTGTGTAACGTAGGTGGTTGATGAATCTTCCTCCACCCCTGATGCTACATACCTCCTCATAAAGACCAGCTTCCCAAATGATCTGTTCTGCATATTGATTGAAAATTATGAAGAAAGGATGCATCCCTGGTGCACTCCCTTCCTGATTTTGAAACATGCAGTGTTTCCTTGCTCTGCTCTGAGGACTGCTTCCTGGTCCAAATATAGTTTTCACATAAACACAATCAAGTACTCTGGGATTCCCATTTTCCTCAAGGTTAACCACAATTTGTCATGATACACACAGTCAAATGCCTTTGCGTGGTCAATGAAACATAGACATTCCTCTGGTATTCCCTGCTTTCTGCCAAAATCCATCTGACATTTGTGATAATGTCTCTAGTTTCATGGCCTCTTCTAAACCCTGCTTGTATTTTTGGTAATTCTCTGTCAACTTACTGTTCCAATTGTTTCTGGATAATTTTCAGCAAGATTTTACTAGTGTGTGATATTAGTGATATTGTTGTTGTTGTTACATGCCATCAAGTTGCCTGTGACTCATAACAACCCTGTGTACAACAGTCATAAACCCTGCTCTATCCTGTGCCACTCTCAATGTCTCTGACGCACCTACCCCCATTACACCAGTCACTAAATCAATCCATCTCATTGAGGGTCTTCTTCTCCAAGCATGATTTCCTCCTCCAAGGACTGGTTCCATCTTGCAACATGTCCGAAGTGTGTCTGATGAAGCTTCAGAAACCTTGCCTCCAAGGAGCAGCCTTGTCTCACCCTCTCCAGGATGAACCTATCTGTTCTTAGCAGTCCATGGTATATTCATTACTCTTCTCCAACACCACAGCTCAAAGGTATCAATTCTTCTATTCTTCCTAGTCACTGTCCATCTCTGATACATTGTTGTTGTTGTTATATGCCGTCGAGTC
>NW_006399944.1:1925991-1938449 GCF_000299155.1 Elephantulus edwardii | reverse complement strand
AATCGGGATGGGTGTGTCAGAGGCAATGTGATTGGCACAGGATAGAGCAGGGTTTAGGGCTGTTGTACATAGGGTCGCTATGAGTTGCAAACGACTTGATGGCACATAACAACAACAACAACAACAACAATAGTAAGATGTCTGAAGTATGAGAGACAGAGTTTCAAAATCCTTCCTCAAAGGAACCACCTGGTTTCATCCTCTCCACGACAGAGTTGATTTTTCTCTTGGCAGTCTATGCTATGTTCAGTGCTCTTCTCCAGCATCCCAACTCAAAGGCATCCATTCTTCTGTCATCCTTAGTTATTATCCAGATCTTTGATGCATGGCGAGTAAGTGAGAAGACCATGGCCTGGATCAGGCACATCTTAGTCTCTAGACTGACATTTTTGCTCTTTAGTACTCTGTAGAGTTCCCTGGTAGCAAAATTTTCCAGTGCAATTTGTCTTTTTATTTTCTTATTACTACTAGTGCCAAGAATGTTGACTGTGGATCCAAGCAAGATGAAATTGTTAACAACTTCAATCTCTTCATCTATCATGATGTTGTCAATTGGTCTTGTGGTGAGGATTTTTGTTTTCTTGATGTGGAGATTCAAGCCTCATTGTACACTGTAGGCCCTGACCTTCTGTACCAAATGTTTAAGGCCTTCTCGGTTTCAGTGAGCAATGTGTCAACTACATAACTCAAGTTATTGATGAATCTTCCTTCAATCCTGATGCCACGTTCTTCTTCTTAAAGCCCAGTCTCCAGCATGATCTGTTTCATATATAGATTGAAAAGGTATGGAGAAAGGACACAAGTTTGACGCACTTCTTTCTTGATTTTGAACCATGTAGTCCTTGGTCTAGTCTGATAATTTCTTCCTGGTGTAAGTTGAGTTTTTGCATGAGCATAATCAGGTGTTCTGGAATTCCTATTCTTCTCAATAATAGTCGCAATTTCTTGTGATGCACACAGTCAGATGCCTTTGCAAAGTTAATGAAACACTAATAGACATCTGTCTGGTACTCTCTGTTTTCAAAGAAGATCCACCTCACATTGGCATAGTTTGTTATGATCCACACAGTCAAATATTTTTGCATAGTCAATAAAATACAGACATATATCTTCTGGTATTCTCTACTTTCAGCTAGGGTCCATCTGCTCAGGCATCCTCTAAACACTGCTTGAACTTTTGGCTATTCCTTGTCAATGCATTGGTTCAGCCATTTTCGGAAGATCTTCAGCAATATTTTGCTTGCCTGTGATATTGTTTGATAATTTTGACATTCTGTTGCATCATTTTGTAACAACAAGTGAATGGAGAAATTAGCTAATAATCTAATATAGAAAAAGGAATATATGCTGGTTGGAAGAAATAGCAATATTTTGGGGTGAAATAGCTTTTTTCGTGTGTTTATGCCCTAGTTGGCCACAGTGAATAGCGAAGCAGTGGTGGAGGTAGCTTCTGACTGTCTGAACCTGACTAGAGCCCCTGCCTCTGCTGACAGCTGGCAAAGCTGTGAGGACTGTAGGGAGTGAAAAGGCTTTTATCAGGGCTTGGGTGGGGTGGGGATGTGAAGTCCTGTCTCCTCAGCAGGGGAATAGACACTCTGTCACGTTGGTCAAGGTGATTCTAGGAAATGGACTCAGCAGAGTGCGCTGAGACTGGTCTCTGAAGGACACTTAAAAAACCACACCGAAGAAACAAACTCATACAAAAACTCCTCACAGCCATCATGTGGATTCCAAAGCAACACAAAATAAAGGTGTTACATAACAGTGGTGTCCTAACTAAAGGGCGGGGCTTGCGGAGGGAGGAGCCCACGGTTGCCTAGTTGCAGCACACATGCCACAGGGCTGCTCACTTTGGGTCCCTGCTGTGCCTCTGGGTCCACAGGCCCTGGCTCCTCTTCATGTTGCAGCCACTGTTGCTGCTGATCCAGGCAGCATCACCTGCACAGTCCGCTCTGGACCTGGACTACCTGAGCCTTGAACGTCCCAGAACTGAAGGAGCCCTGGACTTCACCCACCCTGATCCACCACCAGAATTGCCCCTAAGGCCGATCATCCTGCCAGAGGACTTTGAAGACAAGGGGTCCCTGGCATGACTATGGATGTTGGCCTGCACTCAGAAGGTCCTGCATTCCGTGCCAGGGTACCATCCCCTGCCCCAAGGCCTCATCAGAGACTGAAGGAGATCTGCCTGCTCCACAGAGAAGAGGTGGGAATAACTGAGACGATTCAGACTGAAGGCTATCAGTCATTGGGACTCTCTCTCCCACTGATCAATCCAACCTGATGATTATGATCGTCTGGACTCAATATGTGATATGGTGCACCCCCCCTTTGGAACTCCTACAGGCAACAGCTGGACTTCCAGAGCACCCTGAGGAAAATATTGAATCTCCAGGGAAGGAGGATCACCCTCTGCCAACCAATCTGCATCTGATCAATCAGGAGCTCTAGGGTCTGCCAACCAATCTGCATCTGATGCATCAGGAGCTCTCAGGTCTGCCTTCAGAAACCCCTAAGGAGATGGAACCAATTGTACTCCAAGGAGAGGACTCACCTTACCCTCCAGAGGCTTCTGAAGAGAGTGAACTTTCCCCTATCCAGGCACAATTTCTCCATCCATCTACAACTCAGACCGCACACCAGAATCCAACTAATCATTGAACATGGTCCAGTGTCACAGTTAACCAAGCAGATGTGGATTTGACCTTAACTCAAGAGTCCCTTAAGGAGGTTCAATTGGATCCAACTCAGCAGGAAGCTGATGTCAAAGCCTCCCCAGGAGGTTAAACCTCCACTCCACCTGGAGAGCCCTGCTCACCTTTCAGAGCCTTCTGAGAGAGATGGACCTTCTGTGGTTCAATAAGAGGCTCCAGTCCATCTCCTGAAGCTCTCTGAAGAACTCAAGCCTTCTCCCACCCAGCAGGAGGCCCCAGGGCTGCCTCCAACACACCCAGAGGAAGCTAAATCTTCAGGCCAGCAGGGAGTTCTGGCACAGATTCCAGACCCCTGGAGTTGACAATTCATTCAGGCCAGAAGCTGCAACACAGCCTCGAAAGCTTCCAAGCCAACAGGAACACCCAGGTCAGCCTTCACTGCAGGAGGAAGCACCAGGTCCAACGCTAGAGTACCCTGGGACATTTGTGACTACAGTCCAGGCGCTTCAGTTCATCCTTTGTACCCCGAGGATGTTGTGCCCTCTACACTCTTGCAGGAGCCCCCGGTTTCACCTATGAGCCCCTTGTAGGGGTTGAACTTCCTCCCATACACCGTAAAATTCCTGCTCAAACTTTAAAGCCCTTTGAGGAAGTTAAACTTACAATCTAGCAAGAAGCCCATGGTATTTTTCCAGGACATCCCAAAAAAGTAGAATCCACTTCAATCCAGCAAGGATGTGCAACATCTGCTTCAGAGCACCCGCGCGTGGCAGGACCCTCTCCAGTTCAGCAAAAGCCTCCAGGTTACCCCCAAGAGCTCCCTGAGGAGTCAGAATCTTCAGCAATGCCTCTCAATCCTCTCCAAGAGCTTAAATCTTCTCCAGCTGAGCAAGAGTTCCTCTTTCCAGGTTTTCCTGGGAAGGGTAAACCTTCTCCAATCCAGCTGAAGGTTCCAGCTCAGTCTCCAGCACCTTCTACAAACAAGCAGCCATGTCCAATCAAGCCTCTGAGGTTAACTAAACAAATTAAACTTTCAATGGAGCAGGGGGCCCCGACCTAATTTTCAAAGTTGAGGGAACAGAACCTTCTCTGGTGCTACCAGTAGTGTGTACACAGCCTCCAGCCCCTCACCAGGAATTAAATCTTTGCCATTTTATCAGGAGGCTCCTGTTCAGGCTACATACACAGCCTACAGAAGTTGGGCCTTCCCCAGTACACCTGGTAGGCACGCACAAGCCTGCAAAACTCCCTGAGGAGATGGAGCCTTCTCTAGACCAGCAGGAGGCTTCAGTTCAACATCTAGTGCCTCCTACAGTGGCTACAACACAAACTACCACAAGTCGTGAGGTGTCACATCATGGGCAGAATCTACCTCATCCTTCAAATTTGCCCAGTGTTACAGTTAAAACTGCTGATTGCAGCTTATTGTAACACCAAAACCCACTACAGAGGTTCAGAGTTTTGCAACCCAACAAAATGTCCCAGCACAACCTTCAGAGACTTCTGAGGAAGTGAAACTTCCAACCCAGCAGGAGGATCCCTTTAAGCTTCCAGAGCTCTCCGAGGAGACTGAGCATGCTCCATTCCAGTTTGAGGTCCCAGTTAACCATCTAAATCCCTACATTTGGTTTTAACTCTACATTCATTGCATGATAGAGTGAAAATTTGACCTCTGAGTCCTCCTAAGGCTCATTACATCTTGCCAAAACGATCAACTGACCCTGTGGTTGGGCATTAGCAACCTAGTGCAGCCTTCTGAATCCCTTAAAGAAATTAAAGTTTTTCCAGCTGAGGAACAAATCAAAATTCAGACTCTAGATCTACCTACAGTGGTCACATCATCTTCATTCCAGCAGAATGTCCACTTCAACCTCTAGATCCTCCTGGAGAATGAAAATATTTCACCCTGGAAAGAGGATCCCACTCAGCCTCCAAGTCTCAATGACAATATTGAACATTCAACACATCTGAATGGCCAACACAGCTACTAGATTGCCCTAAGGAGTATTAACATCCTCCAACACAGCTAGAGGATCAGATTTTACCTTCAGAGCTCCCTGAAGATGTTCTTTCAGTTATGCAATAAAATCTAGGTAAAACTCCAAGTTCCTCTATAGAAGCAGTAACTCTACCAGCAACAGAATATATGAAATCATGGTTTCCTCTCCGGATCAAGGCAAAACCCTGCACCCAGCGTTGACCAATATCACAGTGAAACTTCCACAACTGATGATTACCCATACCTCAGAATCACCTACAGAGATTCAACCAGCTCCAGCCCAGCAGAATACTACAAAGCAATCTCAATATCTTTTGATGAAGTGGAGGCTCTTATAAACCAGAGAGAGAATACATCACAGCCTCCAGAGTCCATGGTAGAAGGTGAGCCATCTATAATTCTGTAGGAAGCCCTTGTTCAATCTTTAGAGGATCCCTCAGAGATTGAATATTCTTCAAACCAGTTTAGAACTCATTAAAATGGAATCATTACAACTCTGCAGGGAGGCCCAGTTTAATCCGCAGGGTTTCATACAGAAGTTGGACTTTCTATAGTCCAATAGGATAATCCAACAGAACCTACAGATTCCATTTATGTGTTGTCAGCTCCTTCAGGTCAGAAAGAATTCTCAGCCCAGCCTCCAGAACAACCTGAGGAGAATGAGTCACCTTTACATATTCAGGAGATGCAAGCTGAGTGTTCAGAGCCATGTAGAGTCTGTATCTTAACATCCAGGACATCATGAGGTGACAGTTTCACCTATAGATTCAAGTGAAGCTCAGCATTCAGCATTGCCCACTGCCACAGCTGGATTTGTGCTTACTATAAGTTCACAACCTATTACAGAGTTTGGATCTTCTGCAACCCAGTTAGAGGCCTCATTATTACCTCAAGAGCCCTGAAGTTAGGTGAACCTTATCCAACATAGCAAGTAGGCCCACTCCAGTCTCCTGAGCCTCCTATGAAGTTCAAACCTTCTCCAACAAACCAGAAGAACACATTTCAGACTTCACAGTGTCCATAAGAGACTGAAACATCTCCATTCCAGCAAGGGAGCCACATATCTCCAGATTCTCCTGTGCTGTAAAAATTTTCTCTAATTTCAGCAAGAGGTCCCATTGAAGCCTTCAGAACTTCCTTCAGAGCTTAAATCTTGTCCATCGCAAACAGTCAAAAGTCCCCATCTTTTATACCAGAGGCCCCGAAGGAAGGTGAATCTTCTCCAGCTCTGTAGACGCTCCCTACTCAGTCTTAGCTTTCTATGCAGGCTGAACATCCCCTAACTCTTCAAGAAGTCTCATCCCTGTGTCCAGAGGAAGCTAAATCCTCCTCAGTCCAACAGGAGGGGCTGTTAATGCTGAACCATCTTCATTGCAGGCAGAGGTCCTAGTTGCACCTTGAAAGTCTCCTAAAGAGATAGAGCCTCCTCCAGTTCAAGATGAAACCATCTCCAGACCAGCAGACAGCCTGTGTACTACTGTCTTAAGAACCCTCTAAGGAAGTGGAGTCTTCTCTATCACTTCAGCATGTGCCTCCTCAGATTCCTGAGCCTTCTAAAGAGATTGAACTTTTACCATCCCAGCACAGAAATGGTAAATTGAATGAGCCCCCTAATAAAGGAGACTCTTCATTCCACCAGGGAGTGCTAGCACAGTCTTCAGAGCCTCCTAATGTGGTAGAATCTTTGACAATCTCACAGGCTTCCCCAGTTCAACCTTTGAAACTTTGAACCTTTAAGGGGATGTAGCTCAGCCTTCCATTTTCATAAGATAACAGTTTCACCAACAGGTCAATATCAGGGCCATGTGCCTGGTGTCACAGCTCAACCTTTGGACCTAGATCTGGTCATGATTCCTTCTACAGCCCTACAAAAGTCTATAATCTTATTCATATTTTCCTGAGGTAGAACATTCCACAACCCAACAACTGACTACTGTGCCATCTTCAAATGTTCCTGAGAAGACCATTTTGTATTCACACCAGTTTCAAACAGACATCCAAACTTGAGTGGTGTTACAGCTCAGACTTTGATCTGGAGCTTACTGTAACACCAGGACCTACTACACAGGTTGAATATTCCAGGAAAAAAAACAACAAACCAACAACTGGATATTACTATAGCTCCAGAACCCAATATGGAGTTTGAACCTTCTCCAACAAACAGGAGACACCAACTCAGTCTCCAGAACTTCAAGAAGTTGGGGCTAATCCTCTAGTGAGTCATGAGATAACAACTCCACCATTAGCTCATGTTCAAGTACAGCATTCAAGCTTACCCAACATCAGTTAAACTGGAAAATCTAGCATTACCATGACTTCAGAACCCATTACTGAGGTTGTACAGTGTACAACCCTGCAGAAGAGCACAGTTCCTCTACAAATCAAGTCACTGTTCACTCTTAGGAATTAGAGCTTATTGTATATCCAGACACAAATACAGAGGTTGAATATAGTGCAACAATCCAGGAGACTCCAACTCAGACTCTCATACAGACACCAGAGCCTCCTCAGGATGCTGTAGCTCAATTTCCAACAAGTCCTCAGGAGATTTCCAATGTGGCGGAATCTTGACAACCCAACACCCAGCCTCAGTTCCACTTCCAAGTCAAGATAAATGTCAGCATTCAAAGGTGCCCAGTGTCAAGATTCAGTGTTCTATCTTGGAGCTACCCTATCTCCAGAACTCAAAATAGAGGGTGAATCTTCTCTATCACAGTAAAAGCCACCAACTCAATATCTAGAATCACCTGAGGGGGTTGTAACGCAATCTTCAGTATAAATGAGACAGGTCAGGTCCAAGCTCAGAATTCAAATATACCTGATGTCACAGACCTACAGATCTGGAGCTTACGACAAACTACGCAGTTCACCTTAAAGATTGGACATTCCACTGCCCTGCAGAAAATCACACCTCCTCCAAAGTAATGTACAGGTCAACTTGTTAATACAGAGGTGACTGTGACTCAACATCCAGCATCAACTGAGGCATTTCTTTCTTCCCCAGTGATAGCTTTTCTAAAAATGACATCTCACATAAGGGACACATTATTAACAACACTCTGCCACGGACACAGAGTACCATCCATAGAAGTGATACTGATACATGTGAGCTCTGTGTTTTCCAAGATGAAACATTGTCCTGTAGTGGCCTTCACCTAGAGAAAAAGCTCCACAGAGTGCTTGTGCCAGAGCTCAACACATACGATGGGCCCCTTCACTGTCTTGTAAGATTGCCTTTCCGTATTTGTTCTCCACACTCTGTTGACATGACAGTCCTTTTTCTCACAGTCTTCCTGGCTTCCTCATTTTCCCCAACAAATATTAAACAACTTCCATTTTTTACCTTATATTTTGAACATTTCTTTATCGTCATTCTTCCCTTTACTAGTGTGACCACTTCTCTAGTCTCATTTTAATTGTCCTTATTTTCCCTGTATTTTGAGATAAAAGTTTATAGAGAGAAAGAATTAATTCAATAATTAATCCTCATTTGGCCTTTTGACAAAATCCACTACAATCCTTTCCATGTAACAACACTCTTCGCACTTCTTCCCTGGGTTCTCTTGTCCCACTTTTCCATCTTTTCTGCCCCTTTCTGCCTTCTGAATTTTGCTTCAGGGTAAATAGTGTCTTTCTGGTCTTACATCGTTAACTGTGCGCAACACAATCCTTAGGGCATTTTTGGTGGCAAGAAGCTGTGTTGCAATCCCAAAGGCATGCAGTTCGAGGCCACTACCTGCTCCATGGGAGAAGGATGGGCAACCTCTTCCTGTTTAATTAAACTGCCTTTGAAAACCAACCCACCAGGCGATCATTCAAGGGTCAGTACTAACTCTATAGTACACATTAACAACTTGTTTCAACCTCAGGTTTTTTGTTTTTGTTTCGTTTTGTTTTTTTATATTTCTTCCCTGTGCTCTTTTTTTTTGGAAATTACATCAATTTTTATCAGACCAACTAATTCGTCTTTTAAAATAGTAATTTAAAATTTTATACTACACTTTTCTCCCACTTTGTCCCTGCCCCTCTATTGTGTGATCCTAGTCCTAGCAGTCAGAAGTAGTAGTTGGCACCATCTACTTCTTCTGCTTCCAGGCTGGTGGAGGCTGTACTGCGTGCCCATTTTCCTTTAGCCTTATCATTTCATGCTTTAACTTCTGCTCTATTCCCAATTTTGTTCAATCTTCTTTACTGGATCATGTTCATTTCTGATTTCACTACCAATAGATGAGATTTGTTGTTGTTGCTGTGTGCCTGGAGTTGGAACCTACGCACTGGGTTTTCAGAGGCAGTAAATCACACAAAAGGAGACTTGCCCATCCCTCTCCCACAGAGCAGCTGGAGGATTTAAACCGCCTGCCTTTGGGATTGCAGTGAAGCTTCTTACTGCTTGCTAGTCATCTGACCTGCTGTCTTTGACAATTTAAAAACATCATTGAAGTTGCACTGTGATGGTGAATGCCATCATTTTTCTGTGCATATTTATTCCAAGACAGATTGGCTCATTCTTCTGTTAATACAAAGTCCCTTGGCCCCTCTCATAGGGGCAAAAATAAAACTGGCCACTGCTGCTTGTCCTTAACTGCTTTATTTCTACAAGTCTTTGCACTCCAAATCTCTGCTTGTCATGTTCTCACTACCCCTCTGTGTCCTCCTGCTCCTTACACTTCAGCCTTCATGACTACTCGTCCAGTCAGAACTGCCTGAAGATTCAGTGTTGGATTGGACCGTGTGGGCCTTGTTGTTTGTTATGGTCCCTCTTCTCCCAATTGCTTAAGGGTAGCTTGCACAGATATATGCACATCTATGTTTATTGCTGCGTCATTCACAAAAGTAAAGAGATGGAAGCAACCCAAGTGCCCATCAACAAAAAAACGGATAGAGAAGTTGTGGTATATTAACAGAATACTATGCAGCATTGAAAAACAAGGAACTCATAAAATATTATACACCATAGGTGACCCTGGAGGACTTTATGCTAAGTGAAATATCTCAGCCACAAAAGAGCAAATACTGCATAACACCACTGTTATAAAACAGGACTGACATGGGAGTTGGGGAGGAAAATAACAGAAGAGGGGATGAACACTTCATTGGAACAGATGAAGGGAAGAATTAAAAGGAACACATGATTAGACATTATTTGTATAACAACAGTCCAGAATAAGAGGTACATAGATAAGTGGACTTGGTAGAGTAGAGGAAATTATGTAACAATAATTTTTTTTAAGTGAACTGTGGGAGTAGGGAGGAAAATGTGTAACAATGAATAAAAACCTAACTTTTCTGTAAACGTTTATTAAAATCACAATAAAACAGGGGGATTTGAAAAAGCAGCTTTAACTTCCTCCTTTATTACCATTGGTTCTTGATGGTTAGATACATTCATAGTAAAAAAGACCATTTCTAGATCATTTGTGAAGTATAAGGTTTTTAATGACAGGATACTTATTATTCATGTAAATACAAGGAAGACTTGTTAATACCACAGCCATTTTTTTTTAATGCTCCAAGAACTAAAACTAAAGAGAAAGAAACAGAAAATTTCTTCCAACTTTTTCAGTATGAAATTGGTTGAAGATGTAACCAAGATTCATCAATAATAACTGGTAACTGAAATGCAAAAGTTGAAAATGAGGAAAAATGACCAGTAGTTTGAAATTATGGGCACAGTGACAGAAATAAGGCTGGAGAACAAATGACTGAATTTTGAACAATGATTTATTCACCACAAATATTTTTATAAAAATCGTAAATGGCAGCTATACATGTGGATCTCACCTAATGAACTAAGTAGGAGTCAGATTATATCTGTGGAGAGAATCATTGGAGAAGCTCAATATCAGCTGTGAAAACCAGGCCAAGTACTGATAGTGGAACAGATTGTCAACTGGTCCTATGCAAGTCCATACTGAAGTTAAGAAAAAGGAAAATAAATCCATAAGAACCAAAATAAGACCCCTCCCCTTTAAAATTTAAAAACCATATCAAGAACAAGTTTGTGGCATTGAACTCAGATGAGCTGTGGGATATAAAGGATATTATTCATGGACAAAACAAAATTCATTAAAAAAAAGAGGGAAGAAAAAAATGGAATGGATGTCAAAGGAGCCTCTCAATACTTCTCTAGAATAGTGAGAAACTAAAGCACAAGAAATCAGGAATTTAGATTTGAACAGGAGATTTCAAAGGGCATATCATGAAGACATTGCAAAGTATAATTAAATGTGCAAAGAACTGGAGTCAGAAAATCAAGAGAAGAACTCACTTGATGTTTCTCAAGCAAAAGGAACTGAAGAATAAGTTGAAGTCTTCAGCTGCAATACTAAGAGGTCCTATGGGCAGAATCTTGAATGATCTAAGAAGCATCAAGAGAAGAAGGAAAGAATACAGTTGCAGCAACAAAAAAGAATCGACTGACACAGAACCATTTTGGGAAGTTGTATATGACCAAGAATCAATATTAATAAAGGAGGAAGCTCAAGTTTTAGAGGGGGTGTTGTTGTTGTATGTTATTGAGAACCAATCCATGGCTGACCCTCCAGTGTGTGTTCAAAAGTAACAAATCACACAGGAGGAGATTGCCCATCCTTTTTCCACAGAATAGCTGGTGGATTTGAATCACCTCTCTTTGGGATTATAGCACAACTTCTTGCTACTAGGCCACCAGATCTCCTTTGTAGAGGTTGTAGAAGGAGGAACATCGTTCTTGGTGTTAGATTGATCTTAGGTGAAAGTAGAAAATAATGAAAAAAGAAAAAGTTTGTTTACCTGTGTTTTGTTGACTGTGTAAATGCATTTAACTGTGTGTTTTGTAATGAATAACAGATGACATTTCAAATAATGGAGAGTCTAGCAGAATTTCATTCAGCTTATTGCAGAGCATTTATCTAGTCTACAAGGCAGTAATTAAAACAAGATGAGGGAATATTGGATAGTTAACAATCAGAGAAAAAGAAGGTTGTATCTTTATATCATATTTATTCAATCCGTATGCTGAGCATGTAATCAAATAAACTGGACTGCAGGAGGAAGAATGTGGCATGAAGAAATACTATAGTATGCAGCCAATAAATATGAAGTTGTTGACTATTTAGTAGTTACTGTAATAGCCTTGGGAAATGGAAGTGGTAAACATTCTCAGTTGCTCATCAAAACGTTGATGGTTATATATGTCCAGAGGTACTTTGATAAAAATATCTGGTAATTTGCCTCTGAAAAACCCCAATCATTGAAAATCCTATGGAGCACAATTCTATTCAGGTATATAAGGGGTCAGTGTGGTTTGGAATTGACTCTAGTGCGTGAATGTGTGTTAGAGTCTGTGAGACTGGCTCTGGACAGGGCAGGCTTCAGAGCTGTTGTACTTAGGGTCACTATGTTTCACAGGTGACTCAATGGCATATAATGACAACAATAATTCCATTGTCAGCCTTTGGTCTGCTTTTGACTGCTGATATTGAACTTCATCAACTCCACAGATGTATCAGTCGGATCTCTGTATAGTCCATCAGGTAAAGTTCATATGTGTCATCATTAAATTTTTTGTTTTTAGCAAAGAATTAGGTATTTTATGTATTTTAAATAGGCAAATAATAATCTAGCAAATATAATATCTTATATACAAACATATATGATATAGTTATATATATTTAAGTATTATAGTTAAATATAGTTATATAAATTATACATATTGTATAAAGAATATGTTGTGGTGGTGTTGTTGTTGTTATGAGCCGTCGAGTCTCCTGCGACTCATAGCGACCCTATGTACAACAGCCCTAAACTCCACTCTGTCCTGTGCC
>NW_006399944.1:1914795-1922751 GCF_000299155.1 Elephantulus edwardii | reverse complement strand
TTATATATATTTATTCCTCAACATTATTTGTACTCATTCCATTATTCAACATGATGCCTGAAAAATTGCCACCACTGCATTTATTACAATGTTAAAGCAATGTTTTTTTAAATATAAAATTTAATTTCTAATTTATGGTTTTTTAAAAAATAATATATTAATAATTAAGTAATTAATTGTACAAAATGCTATAATTTTATCCCCAGCCTAATTTCTGTCACCTAGGCCATATTTTTCAGCTAATAGTGTTTCTTCTTTATTTCTAACTTTTTCATTACAGTAAATATTTCATTGCAAGATGCAATTAATGCTTCCTAATTGCATATTCAATCAATTTCAAATAGCAAAAGTTGGCAGAAGAGTTGGTAGGCATTCTTAATTTTTGGCTTTAGTGGTGGATGGGTATATTTGAATAGTATTAACAGGTCTTCCTTATATGCAATTTTATAGTACTCTATTACTATCATCTATATACAGCATGTTGCTGTTCAGTCTTTCTTCAACCCTGATGTTTTCGTCACATAGTTGAGCTTAGATTTTTTTGCTCAGCACTTGACCAGGTGGATTTGACACAGTGACTGCTGCAATGGGCTCTATTGTATCAAGAAGTGTGAAGATGGCACAGGATAGGACAGGATAGGGTTCAGATCTGTTGTGTATAGGGTCACTAAGAGCCATACTCGACTTGATGTCTCCTAATAACAAGAGTGGATGAATACAATCCTAACACTTCCCTATTTACATATTCTATTTGAGTGACCGCTTCTTTGTCTTTGTAGAAGACAATTAAATATTCTAGAACCCCATTTTTTGCAATGTTATTCATAATTTATTATGATCCACATAGTCAAATGTCTTTGAATAAGTCTTAACAAAGGTAAGGTTTTATGATATCCCCTGCTTTAAGCCATGATCCATTTAGTATCTACAATGATAACTGTTTTTAGTGTTTTCTGAATCCAACTTGAATTTCTGAACATTTCCTTTTGATGTACTACTGCTGCTCCTGTTAATTATTAATTATCTGCAGTAAGATTTCATTTGCATATAATATTAAAGATATAATTAAATAATCCCTACATTCTATTGGGATATTTTCATTTGCAGTGTGCAAAAATTAGAGTCTCTTCTCATTCTTTGTCCAATTAGGTACTTTATACATTTTTTGTCAAAGGTGACTGAGCATGAGAAGTACAACACTACATCTGCTTATTGATCTCAACTGATATTCCATGAATTTTGAAACTTTATTTTATACCAGTGCTTTCAGGGTATCTTGACTACCTCCTTACAGTCCCTTTGATTCTTTTATTCTGCTTAGTGGAATGGCTGAGCATCGACTAATTCTTTCATCTTATTTTGATGCTTCCTGCATCATTAAATTTTTTCCCTCCACAGAAACATTCAGTATTGTTACTTGAGACTTGAGCTTTTTAGTTCTTTCAGTTGAAGAATATTGGGTGTGTTCTTTCCTTTTTAGTTCTTACTCCAGCTCTGCATATGTCCTTATAATATTGTGCTTTGTTTTCTCAGATCTCCTTTGAGATTATCTGGGTTAGAAGTCATTAAATATTCCAAGATATTTTTGTGTCTGTGCTAGTGTCTTTTAGATTAGATAGTGTCCCACTGAAAACTTAATTGTGCCAAAGATGTAGGTGATTTACTCTTATTACCATTGACAATCTGTATATTGATGTGATGGGCTTCTGATTAATTAGACTTTCCTTAAGTGGAAGCTTATTTTTTCCCCCCAATGTTACTTCTACTATTTTCTTTGTTCAGAGCCAATTGTTCTCCCCAGATGTTTAGAATATTTTTAAAGTAAACTTGAAAGGCTCCGACATAACATTTTGACTAAGCTTGAGTCATGAGACTATGGTGCCAACCTTGCACAGAATTACTCTTGCCCTGAGGCATAGGCAGCACCCCCTCTGACATGAATACAATTTTAATGAAACCTTTTGCAGGAATCAGCATTGCTCCTTCCAAGTTGTTGCTTGCCCAAGAAGGCAATGCCTGTAAGCACCACCATATGAGCAAATCTCTTGCAAAACTTGTATTTTTGGTTTGGTTTTCCTTTTTTTGGTATTTCTTTTCCTCCATGAAAACTCAAGATTTCCAGGTTAAGCTGCATTTTTCTGAGTTGACACTCATTTCAGAATTTTTTTAAAAAGTATTTTTAATTAATACCAGGAAAGTTTAAAAGAATAGATTAGTGAGATAAGGTAATTTTAAAAGTAAGTCAATGACCCATGCTTCTTTTTATATGGCTGCTAATGATCTTTGTTTTTCTCACCATGATTATCAGATTTATTAGAGAAATTAAAAGGCTTTAATTCAGGTTGCTGGCTCAGTCAAGACAGTTTCTAAAATGTGCTTGCAAGCACCTCAGTCATCAGCCTTGCGCCTGTAGGTCAGTGTTACAAAATTCTTGATCCTGTCAATTATGATGGTTTCCCCCCTGAGTCTTCAAACAAAATTGGAGAAAGGCTTCTAGCTCTGGTTCCTTGGTATAGCAATTCCACTGTCAACTCTGTCTCATGTCGGGTCTCTGTTGTCTGCTATGGCTGATGCTTCTGTTGGCCCCTATGTGAGTGATGCAGCAATTTTTGGCCCCAAAGGTCTCACACTCTGCATTCTCTGCTTTTTCTTTGCTGGTGATATGATTCTTAATTTCTGATGCTGAATCCATTAAATTTAATGACAGGACTAGCCAACTCCCTTGTGAATAGGCCAACACACTCCATTTGCATGTCTCCATCTATCCATGTGACAAAGTAAATGTCAATGGCCATTAAAGTAATTTTGAACAATGAACCTTTGACATAACAACCATCCCCTGGCTTTTGTAGCCATTAACCTTTACATTTAAATAATTAACTTTCCCCTTACAGTCATCTTACTAGTAATGACGTTCTTGAAAGCATGTAAGCCAGTTACTTCATGCTTCATTCCTTAATATTTCCATTTTAGATAGTAAATTTCTTATTTGTCCATCCCTATTAAACAACTACTCTGAGAGAACAAACATAATCCTTTTGCTGAAGAATCTTCTGTTTAGTTTGAAAACCTTGAACATCTGCATGCATAAGCAAAGTCCAGTCCAGAGTAACTCATCACGTTTTGGCAAACAACACTGGGTCAAACAGAATGGATCAGTTTTGCTTTTTCTGGTTGCATGCTGGTCAGCTCATCCCTAGTCATCTGTGGCTAGGTCCAAATGGGCATCAGCCACAGACTCAGGGGTCCACAATCAATGGCCTGTATTTCTTTCTTTCATCACATCCCTACTTCCTTCCATTTTAAAACAATAGCCCTACAATGAAGAAATGACATATTCAGTCCCTAAAGAAATGGACAGATGTTGACCGTAGATTTGAGATGTGGGGATTGATAACTGGCTTTCTAAAATCATGATTTTTCTAGATGTCTTTTAATTATTTTCTTCTGCCTATCTGTATCATTATCTACCCTAGCAGTACGGCTCCATTTAGCTTAGAAACATCTATAATGTGTAATCCGACAAATATAAAATCTTTGCTATCTGATAAGTAAATAAGATAAAATCATTCAAAATCCACTCATGTAACGGGAGTGACAGTTTTTACTCCTAAAACAAATGTCATTAATATTCTTATGACAAAACAGGTAAACTAGAGAGATTTATTTTTAAGATTTGGAAATATGGTTTGCATAATACTTTCCGCCTCTTATTTTTTTAAAAATGCTGTACTATAAAGTAAAGCAAAAATGACTTAAATATCATAAGTCAGAGATTACTACTTCTTCCACTTTGAAAGATGGCTTTCCAGAGTGTTTTCCATGCTAATTTTCTTAAATTTTGCTTGAAAAATTCTTAATTTAAGACATGTATATAAATTTTAAATAAGAAGAGTTCAGTGATAAAATGGGTTTGAAACATTTGGGGTTATAAATCTCTCTTTACTTTTTACCTTAAAAAAAATTCTGGGTTAAACAACAGTAAGCACATTTCTCTATTATAGGCCTCCTCAGAAACTTTAAGATAAGAACCTGCATTGCAAATCCAAAGGCATGTGGTTTGAATCCACCAGCTTTTCAGGAGATGTCTGGACAATTCCCTCCATGCAATTAACTGCTTCTGAAAAATCCTCCAGAGGGTCAGCTATGGGTTGGTTCTGACTCAATGTTACACAACAACAACAACAACAACAACAACAATGTAAAGTTAATATAAAGTTTTTATCAAGCTCTGGCAAGCTCATGGTGTCAGAATTATTTTTGGGGGGAGAAAAAATCTTGAAAGTACTGATTTTGACACTTAATCCATATACATATGCACTTCAGGTAAATGGGATCACAAAATTAAAGTTAATATTGAATATATATTCGTGTAAAGTTAACAATGAGTCATCAACATATGTCCATGTCCATGAACAGAGATCTACACGATCATTTTTAATGGCTGTATAATATTCTTCTGTATATTTTTGTGATTTTTCATAAATGAAGTTCTTTGTTGCTGAGAATGTGGGCACTTAAAGATCTTATTCTAGGCAGTGTTAGAGACCTCTGATGACCTAGTGGCAAGAAGCTGTGCTGCAGTCTCGAAGTCATATGGTTCAACTCCACCCACTGCTCCCTTGGAGAAAGATGGGTAGTCTCCTTCTGAGCCATTAACTTCCTCTGAAAACCCACCAGATGGTCAACTATGGGTCCATTCCTACTCAGTGGTACATAACACTAAATAAATTTAAAAAAAAATTGCAAGTAATATGGCAAAATTAGCCAACAAAAAGGTGAATATGCCATTATGGATATGAAAAACAACAGAGACACTTCACAAAAAAGAAAAACAAAACCTTTATAGATATAAAAATATAGTCAACCTCACATATATTGTTACTGTTAGATGTCATAGAGTCAAGTATAACTCATAGAAATCCTGTGAACAGCAGATTTGAACCTTGTCCTGTGCCATCCTCACAAGCTCTGACACTCTCAATATCATTGATGGAGTCACTGTGTTAATACACTTTAAGGCTTTTCTCTCTCTCACCCCCACTCCACCTTTCTAAGCATGACGTCCCTCTCCAAGGAATAACTTCTTCTAGCAACATGCTGAAAGTATAGGAGATAAAACTTCATCATCTTTGCCTTCAAGCAGCACTCTGGCTGCACCTTCTCTAAGACATATCTACTTGTTCTTAATTTTTTTTTTTTTACATTTTCACTTACATAAATAACATTAAATTAAGAATGTAAAATATTAATATTTTGTTGAATAACATAAGAATAGAAAGGTTAACAAAACTCTATTGAAATGAGTTATAAAAATAATCTAATAGCTATAACAATACAAAGACTTGCATGAGTTTTTGGAAATGTACATTTTAGTATATAAATTGACATCACATATTAGTATATAAATTGTATATAAATTGATTTACATGAGTTTTTGGAAATTTACATTTTAGTATATAAATTAGTATATAAATTAACATTACATATTCTGGATGTGACATAATGTATCCTTGGAACCAGAAGATTCACCTTAAATTGGCTGAAATAAAAGTCTCATAAACATTCCCTTATTGAACTCTTTCTCTTGGCTGCACAAGTGCTAGACACTAGGGAAAAGACAAATCTCTGTTCTCTGCTTTTCCTCAAAAGTGTATGATACATATGCTTTGAGAAAAGCAAACTCACAAAAGAAACCACTGGTCTTTTAACGAATCATTCTTAACTATCCAGCAATGATAGTGCATTTGTCTAAAATTGTGATTAGAACACTGAAGATAATAAAGCTCTTTCTAAACAAAATATTTTCCACTTTTAGTAATGATTAGAAATTCCTAATCCCAGACATTCCTGGCAGGGCTAGTATGTAGTACAACTAAAAGTTCTTCTAATGAGTATAATCTAATGAAGGGCAGATTTAAAAAAAAAACAAACTAGGTTTTTATATTCAGAGACATGCAAACCATATATGATTTCTCTCAAGTTTGCCTTCATCAGTCATGGGGTAGAAGATGTTTTCTTTAGAAAAATCAGTTCTGGTGTGTGTGCACATGTGTTGGGGGAAGTCAGTAAAGTAAATAAATTAATCTAGAAGTTCTGTAAGAGATTGTACTGATTTATTGACTGTAGTATTCCTAGCTCTAGCTTGGAATATTATTGCTTTGCCTGTTGCATAAATATGTTTTGACTATACTAGTGAATTTGATTGAAAACCCTATGGCTTGAATCAGATATACTTTAGTTTTTAAGCAACAACATAGTTCTTCAGCACTTTGGAGAGGTCTCTGACAGTTGATTTTCCCAGTGCAGTAAGTGTTTTGATTTTTTTGACTGCTGGTGTCAAGATAATTGATTGTAGATCAAAGTAAAATGAAATTGTCAACAATTCCAATCTTTTCTCCATCTATCAAGACGTTGTCTATTGGCCCAGTGATGGAGATTTTTATTTTCTTGATGTTGAAATGTAATCTATATTGAGGGCTGCAGTCTTTGATATTTTTCATCAAATGTTCTAGTCCTCGTCAAGCAATGATTTGTCATCTGATTGATTTAAGCCATGGTCTTTTAGTCACCTACTACACATCTGAGAGCTGGACAATGAATAAAGATGATAGAAGAAGAATCAATGCCTAAGAGTAATGGTGTTGGATAATAGTGCTGATTACCCTATATACAAACAAAAGAATACATAGATATGTCTTGGAGAAAGTGAATTCAGAGTACTTCTTACAAAAAAGGGTGGCAAAGCTTCTCCTCACATAATTTAGACATGGATAGGAAAGGCTGTCTGTGGTGTTGGCCTAAAAGTTGGCTTTTTAAGCTATTGCAGTTAGGTACATTTGTTCTCAGCTACCTTAACTGCAGACACATGGTTTTTTAATCTGCATGGTCTTGAAAATCATCAACAGCTGTGAGACTAGGATAAGAGAAGAGTGCTTCCTATACTAAGAAGCAAGACTTTTGGTGAGCAAGACTTATGGCGGCAAGAATTGAGGGAGACTGGAGGAAGACCATGGTGTGAGTGAGACCATGATGATGGTGGTAGAGACACTGTGGCATTGTGTGCAGAAACTGTGGGAAGATGTGACCTGAGGCTTCTTGCATTTGTGCTGACCACATTTAAAGGTTTTTGCTGTTCTTGTCAGAAGTTTGACAGAGAAGCTTACTTATAACTTCTCTGATGCAAACTTTGCTGGATGGTTTAAATTTGACTGCTTAATTAAAACCAGAGCCTGGATTAATTGCAGAATTGTGTCTTGAAACTTGGGCTAAATTCTGAACTTGTACTGAATGATATTCTTTGTTTTCCCCACTCTCCAATTTATCTCCCTAATAAACCCCATTCTCAGTACCACAACTGTGAGTCGGCAATTGATAAACTAACCTTTTGCTGCTGGTGTGGCTTTAGAGGACTGTGAGGCTGGTCTATGAGCTCTTTATCAGCTTTCTGCTCTGGGGCAGTGAGGGGCTATGCTATTCTCACACCCTAGGTCCCTTTCAGAGAGATGTTCAAGATCCTGCACATACATGTCCCGTTTTCTCCTCTTTAGACACTATCCTTGGAAAAGGATATGATGTTTGGAACAGTAGAAAGTTAAAGAGGAAGACATTCAATTAGATGGATTGACATAGTGGCTGAAGTAATGGACTCAAATATATAAAAAATGATAAGAACAGAACAGGATAAAACAGGGTTCATATTTGTTGTTCATAAGGTCTCTAATAACTAATAACAACTAATACTTGTGCTCTATTAGGTGGCCTAGTAGTAAGAAACTGTGTTGCAATCCCAAAGGCAAACAGAATCCACCAGCTGCTCCATTGGAGAAGGATGGACAATCTCTTCCAATGCAATTAACTACCTCTGAAAATCTGCCCGAGAGGAAGCTATGGGTTGATTACAACTCAAAGGTACAAAACACCACCACCGGATGATAATTAACAACAGCAACAGGA
>NW_006399944.1:1899795-1908315 GCF_000299155.1 Elephantulus edwardii | reverse complement strand
TAAAAGGGTGAATAAAAAAAGAAATTTTAAGTAATATTAAATTGGTCTTCATAGTCTTGAAATTCAGAAAATTCAAGTAAGTAAAAAAGAACTCCTGAAATTCTTTTCATAATTTAAAACATTCTAAAAAAACCCATTATATGTCCTTGCTATTACTGCTAAAAACTTGTCTACCATGCTTTCTCAGTTTATATCTTTCAGACTACACTACAAATAATCTAAACATAGAACCTCAAACAAGCTCCCAGATTTTTTGAAAGAAACTACAGCCCCTTCCAGCAAGAATTAAGTAGTCTTTGTCCCACTCCCAAAACGGCAGTTAAGGCTCCCACTCTAGAAGGCTGACTTTTAAAAACCTAGAAAGTTAAAGAAAAATAAAGGCTAAGAAAAAGTTCAATGAGGAGAAAAAGAAAAGTTGTAGGTCTGGGGCTGGGAGGGTGTGGGAGGCAGGGTGGTAAGGGGAGAAGCTTTCAATTATCCTGCCAATGGACAAAATTTAAATTATCAGAATAATTTTTTCTATTTGTTTAAGACTACTTTTCTTAAACAATTAAATTTGAATACTAAGAACAACAGCAAAAGCACTCAGAAGCTACAAACAAGTAATGACTCCTTAGTTATAATGCATCTGTTTTGCTTAAAGCCGAATTGTAAGATTAATTACTTGTCTCTTAAGTTCATGTGCCCATTACTTATCCCAAGATCACATGCTCTTTTCCAAAGAATTGGCTATTCATTTGGAGCTCATGAATAGAACTCTTAAAGCAAGAATTAGTAAACTATGTCAGGAAAGAAGGCTAAGCTAAGTCAAAGCCTTGCCACTAGTTTTGTTCAAAATCAGATGTACTTCCAGAGTCTGGATATTCCTCCTATGAGATAATGTATGACACACCTCCACCAATTCTCTGCAGTTTGCCAGGGACCTCCTAAGAGTTAAAAGAAAACAGAACAAAAAACACCAAAAACTAAGCTCCATAGACAGCTAGACGCCTTAAGAAATTAGAAAAAAAAATCTCTGCATGAGTAATTGACCCATCAATCTTTTTGCACCCCTTCATCTCTCTTCCCCAAGAGACCAAATGTGAGTTAAAGATTGGAAACTGACCTTTCTCCAGACCATGCGGAAGGACTCCTACACCATCATCCTGATTATACCAACACCAGACAAAAGGGATCCTCACCTAGATTCACCATAAAAGATTGAAGAAGGCTTCTTCCTCCATCCTCTTCAGGGGAAGCTGAGGCTGACCCTGCCAATCCTTGCAACTAAGGCACTTTTACAGAGTCAAACAATGTTTCTGTGAGTCTGAAACAATGAATCCCACTCCTTCTGACACCAAGTGTGAAAGGAACAGAAAATGAGACATTGGGGCCAAGACCCTGAGTGCCACTTTGCACTGGCTAGAGTGAGTGAGAATAGCACAGCCCCTCACTGCTCCAGGGCACGAAGCAGACAAAGAACCCCATGGGCTTTTAAAGCCACATTAGCGGTAAAAAGTTTGTTTAATCATTGTTACTCACAGACTGTAGTACCAAGACTGAAGTTTATTAATGAAGTAGGTTGGAGAGAGGCAAAGCAATGAATACACCCAAAATAAGTCTGAATTTTAGCCCAGCAATCTCAAGGCACCATTCCTTATTTAGTCCAGGCTCTGGTTTCAGTTCAGCCATCAGGTTTTTCTTCTATCATCTGTCAAGTACAGCCACACCTTTAACTATGGCCTTTATCTCAAGAGTTCCTCTGGTTATACCTCGCCACAGTTTCTCCACAGAAATGTCTCAGTTTCTCCATCTTGCACCATCATGAGGGTCTTGCCATCAGGTTTTCACTCTCACCAGAATCTGACTTCAATCTTGCTGTCAATACCCAGGTATTGCTTCAATCTCCCTGAAGTCTTGCTGTTTGGTATGAAAAGTTCTCTCTCCCTCTCTTCTTAGGCCCACAGCATTGGAGATCAGAGGGAACTAACATAACGGCTAGAAAAGCCAAGATTTTTTTTCTTTCTTTATTTTATATTGGATTGCATACAAAATTCGTATACGTTGTGTATCATTCATGTACATTGTGTTTCACCCAACACTTCATTCACATTGTGTTTTAAACGTCACTCATATACAATCGTGTTTTATTAAATGACTCATACAGGCAAAAAAAAAGCCAACTTTTAAGCTAACACCGCAGTTTCCTTATTCACTGATTCAGAACAGCTGTTACCTTGTAAGAGTATGTCTGACTCACCTTCCCCTACCTTCCTGAAAATGTAAAAGTGATGCTTGCTTCTGCTTCTGTAAATTCCCACCAATACTTTAAAACCACCAGTAAGAGAGTAGCATGACTTTGTCTGCTTCTTACAAAAAGCCCAGAACAAAGCTGTTTGTGAAACTCAGACATTTTGGACAATAGTCCCCCAAGGCTCTGCTGGCAAAATAAAGCCCTTCTTTCTTACCATTCAGGTATTCACAAAATTCTTTTTCTTCTTCCTTGAGTCTTGTCTTCCTACAAAAAAAATTCTCTTGGCTAAAATATATAAAACTGATGTACTAAAAGGAATGAATTAATATTTGTAATAGCTGATTCAGTAGGAACAAATAATTATTGAGGGACCCTGGATCTGGCATTTAATTACTGAAAACCAAGAATACATTTCACTGTTGTGGCAACATTTTTGCTGCTGTTTCAGTAATAACTTTAGTCTGTGAAACCAGTGTGAGGGATGGTATTTTTGAATTTGTATTTGAATTTGAATTTGCTGCCACAAAGTGGTGGAAAAGAAATAAAAGTCACTTCAATTCTCTCAGGTAGGACAGAATTAAAAGCTCCTTTTCTGTAAAGCCCCAAGAGATTTTTTTTTTTTTACCCAAGGCCAGGAGAGAATTCAGAAAGCTTAAACCAGCCATGATAAAGAAGATAGAGACTCTTTCTCTCTTAAAGACATTTCTGACATCCTGTTGTGAAACCCACTTACTTCCTTGGTTCAAGGTTGAATTTGTGTTTGAGAGCCTTGACTTGGGTGATAGTCCTGGTGTTATGAATTTGTCTTGTACTAAGCAGCTTTGTTGTTGTTGTTGTTGTTGATTGCTGTAAAGTTGAGCACAACTCATAGCAACCCTATGAACAAAAGGGCTGAAACGTTTGTAAAACTATTGTTATTTATCAGTCATAGAGTTTCCAGAGGCATGTTGTTTAGGAAGTAGATGACACTCCTATGTCCAAACCTGTCAAACTGGAAGCTCCACCAAACACTGTCCACTATGGGTAACAGTAATGGCATTTGACACCCCAATGGCACAAGGCAGCCCTACATGCTGAAATTTCACTAGTTCCCTGGGTTTTTGAACATTGTTGGAAGTGGCTTTTTGATATTATCGGGATATCACAAATTCTATCTCCTTCCAAGTATCAGGCATACTCTCTGAGTTTTCTTGTTCTGGAGACCACTTTTCCCCAATTTCCTGTTTGGCTGTCTAAAGAAAATGTAAATTAGCAAAGATTTCTGGGAATGCTATGGAAAACCCTTTAGTCTAAGCCAAAAGCATTAGTAAAGCCGTTATTGTCTGCTTGGAGTGGAATAATAAAAAGGTGAGAAATCAAAGTATAGGTCTTGGTATGTTGTGTCCTGTCCTGTCAAATCATATCTTATCTCTATAATTTTAATGCATATATGGATATTACTAATCTGAACTGGGCTGGTATGATTCCATTTCTCTTGGCTCCACAAACAACAGTGTTGGTACCAGCAGTCAGGAATTCAGGATATGTATTGCACTTGGAAAGTCTGCAATCAGGGATCTCTCCAAATTCTGAAGGATCATTGATGCCAGTTTCAGGATTAAGGTACATATGATTCAAGCCATGGTCTCTTTGATCACTAGCTATGCACCTGAAATCTGGACAATGGGTAAGGATGCCAGAAGAATAATTGATACCTTTTAGCTGTGGTGTTTGAGAAGAATATTGAATATCCCATGGACTGCCAAAAGAATAAACAAATATGTCTTGGAGAAGGTGCAGCCAGAATATTTCTTGGAGGCAAAGATTATAAAGTGCCATCTCACATACTTTGGACATATTGCTAAGGGAGGATATTCCTTGGAGAGGGTCAACATACTTGGAAATGTGGAAGGTCAGTGAAAAAGAGGAAGACACTCTACAAGGTGGATTGTTGTGGTTACTGTTACAATGGACTCTAGTGTGTTTAGGCATGTGAGGATAGCACAAGACTGGACAGGGTTCAGATCTGTTGTTCATAGGGTTGCTATTGGTCATACTTGACAGCACCTAACCACAACAACAATTCATCACACTAACAAAGTACAGAAGAAGAGTGACACTATGCTAGTAACTGATTCAGAAAAGGCCTTTAACAAAATCCAAGGCCCATTCCTGATTAAGAAACTCAGCAAAATAGAATAGAAGGGGTTTTCCTCAACATTGTGAAAAGTATATATTGAAAACCAAGAGCCAATATTGTTGTCACTGGAGAAAGGCATTTCCTTTATGGACAAAGATCAGACAAGGATGCCCATTTTCACCCCTCCTCTTTAATATTGTACAGGAAGTACTTGCTAGAGCAATACAACAAGAGAAGAAAACAGAGGCATCCAGACTGACAAAGAGGTGGTAAAACTGTCACTATATACAGTTGATATGAGAGTGTACACATAAAACCCCAAGGACTCAAAAAAACTTAGATTTAATAGACCAATTTAGTAGAGTGGCAAGATATAATATCAATATATAAAAAATCAGTGGGATTCCTCTACAATAACAAAGGAAACACAGATAAGGAAACGAAAGAAGTAATACTATCTGCAACAGCCAACCACAAATTGAGATACTTGGGAATAAACCTAATTAAAGAAACAAAAGACCTTTATAAAGAAAACTACAAAACACTATTGATAGAAACATTAAGAGACCTAAATAAATGTATAAATGTTCCTTGGTCATGGATAGGAAGACTCAATATACTGAAAATGACAATCCTACCAAAAGCAATCTGCATATTTAATGTAATCTCCATGTTGTTCTTGTTCATTTTCTATAGAAATTTTTCATAGAAAAGGAAATGGAAAAGTTTATTTGGAAAAGAGACTTCACATAAGCAAAGCACTTCTGAAAACCAAAAATTGAAGTGGGAGGCATAGCACTCCCTGATTTCAAAACATTACAGTGCTGTAATAGCCAAAACAGCATGGTATTGGTACAATGACAGACACAAAGACCAATGTAACAGAATCAAGAGCCCAGAATTTAATCCATCCACCTCTGGTCAACTAATATTTGACAAAGAAACAAAACCTATCAAATGGGTACCTGCAGAAATCTGAAGCAAGAGTCACATCTCATACTACATAAAAAAATCAACACAAAATGCTTCAGAGATCTAGAGATAAAGGCTAAAATCATAAAGATCATATGACTCCAAATGTGAAAAACTTAGAAGTCACAGACTATAGTATAAAGAGTCTGATAAATATACCCAGAAATGCATAACCAAGAGAGGATAACATCAACGAATGGTGTCTTCTAAAAATTAAGTCTCTGAGTGCATCCAAGCCTTTTCCAATAGTGTGAAAAGAAAACCTATCAACTGGTGAAAAACATTTGGCAATGCCATCTTAGAAAAGGAGCTCAGAACAAAAATTTACAGAATACAACATAGAGAGAGCTCAGTTGTCTTAGTGGACAGAAAGCGATGATACCAAACCAAAGGTGGGTGATTTTAATCTGAAGTCCTTGGGCCTGGTTTTAAATTTTTTTTTTTTTTTGTCAAACATTCTTCTAAGTGGTCAGTCCATTTGCTGTACAGAGATAACTCGTGGTTGTTGTGATGCTGAACACTGTGACACTGATGTGTCAAATGCAATAATGATTACCCATGGCGGACAGTGTTTGGTGGAGCTCCCTGATAAAAACAAGCTTGGATGCAGGAGTGGCATCCACTTCTGAAATAGCTTGCCTCTGGAAACCCTATGAACTTGGAGAAACGATGGAAGCTATACAAGTGTTCAGGTCTTTTGTTCATAGGGTCTTTTGTTCATGAATTGTTTATGACTTGATGGCACTTAACAACAACAACAACAACAACAGGGCCTTCATAAGAAAAAGACTGATAAACAAAATAGATAAAAGACATACAAAGAGTATTTACAGTGAAATGCGTTCTGATGGCCAACAGACATGTGAAGAAATGTTAAATCATTGGCAATAAGAGAGATATAAATAAAAATATTAATGAGTTGCCATTTCATATCAGTAGCAGTGGCAAAGTTTAATGGGACATAAAGCAATTAATGTTAAGGAGGATGTATAGACATTTAAACTTTCATACACTGTTGGTGAGATTGTAAAATGGTGCAATCACCCTGAAAGGCAGTTTGATGTATCCTTAAAAAGCTGAACAGAGAAATTCCACATGACCTAGCTATTCCACTGCTAGGAATATACCCTGAGGACAAACGAACAGAGACACAAATTGAGATTTGTACACTGGTCTTCATAGTAGCATTTTCACAATAAAAAAGAAATATCTCAAATTTCCATCATCAAATGAATAGTTTGAGAAATTGTGGTACATCCATATGATGGAAGGCTATGGAATACTCAGGGACAATGATTTAAAGAAAATACTGTATAAGAGAGACTACAGACCATTATGCTGACTGAACTAATTCAGTCTCATAAGGACAAATACTTCATAAGACCATTACTGTAAAAATAGGACTAGTAAGATGTGTATAAAAGTCCAAAGGAGAAAGAGGGGATGGAAATGGGGAGCTGAGAGTAGTTGTTGTTGTTACATGCCACCAGCTCACCTACAACTCAACAGCACAACAGCTCTGAAGCCTTCCCTATTTTGAGCCAGTTTCACTGACTCCTATATACCTACTCCCATTACCCCAGTTACTATATCAATCTATCTCATCCATGGTCTTCCTTTCCTGCTCTGTCCCTCCACCCTTCCAAGCATGATGTCGTTCTCCAAGGACTGATCTCTCTAGGCCATGTGCCCAATGTATGTGAGACACAGCTTCAAAATCCTAGCCTCCAAGGAAAAACTTGGTTTCACCCTCTCTGAGACAGACCTATTTGTTTTCTTGGTGGTCCATGGTATGTTCAAGACTTTTCTCCAGCACCACAACTAAAAGACATTGATCTTCTCCTGCCATCCTTAGTCATTGCTCAGCTCTCTGAATGCATATCAAGTAATTTCAAAAACCATGACCTGGATCAGGAACACCTTAGTGTTTAGATTGGCATTGTTGCTGCTCAGTACTTTGGAGAGGTCCTTGACAGCAGATCTTCCCAGAATAATTAATCTTTTGATTTCCTGACTGATGGGGTAAAGAGTGTTGACTGTGGAGCCAAGAAAGCTATAATTGTTAACAACCTCAATCTCTTCTCCATTCTTCATGGTGCTGCCAATTGGCCCAGGGGTGAAAATCTTTGTCTTCTTGATGTTGAGCTTCAATTCATATTGCAGACTACAGTCCTTGACCTTCTGCATCAAGTGGTTCAGGTACTCTTCAGCTTTAGCAAGCAAGGTTGTGTTATCTGTATAATGAGGTTGTTGATGAATTTTCCTCCAATTCTGAACCCACATTCTTCCTCATAAAGTCCAGCTACCTGAATGATGAGTTCTGCATATAGATTAAAAAATAGGGAGACAGGATGCATCACTAACACTCCTTTTCTGATTTTGAACCATGCAGTGTTTACTTGCTCTGCTCTAAGAATTGTTTCCTGGTCTGAGTAAAGGTTTTGCATGAACACAATTAAGTGTTCTAGGATAACCATTCTCCTTAGAGGTAGTCACAATTTGTTGTGATCTACACAGTCAAATGCCTTTCTATAGTCAATGAAACACAGATAGACATTCCTCTGGTATTCTGCTCTCTGCCAAGATCCATCTGACCTCGATGATAATGTCTCTAGTGCTATGACCTCTTTTAAACCCAGCTTCTATTCCTATAGCAGAGTTTGGAGAGGGTGAAGGAATTAGGAAGGATCTAGTGAAGACCTGAAAAGATGAAATGATAATGGATATAGACAAATGGTGATTGGTTTTATAAAACGCAATGCATGTGAATGATCATATGAAACACGATGTGAATGAAGTAATATGTGAAACTCAATTTATATAAATGAAACACAATGTATATCAAATTTGTGAAAGCCAATATTGTTGTTATGTGCTGTCAAGTTGCCTGTAATCCATAGCAACAGCTCTGAAGCCTGCCATAATATGAGCCAGTCTCACAGACTCCTACACACCTACCCCCATTGCTCCAGTTACTATCTCATCCATAATCAATCTATCTCATCCATGATCCTCCTCTCCTGCCCTTCCCTCCACCCTTTCAAGCATGATGTCCTTCTCCAAGGACTGTCCTCTCCTGGCCATGTGGCCAAAGTATGTGAGACATAGCTTCTAAATCCTAGCCTCCAAGGAGAGACTTTGTTTCACCCTTTCCAAGAAAGACTTTTTTTCCCTCTTGGCAGTCCATGGTGTATAT
>NW_006399944.1:1891523-1893097 GCF_000299155.1 Elephantulus edwardii | reverse complement strand
TCTGCCATTCTTAGTCATTGCTCTCTGACACATAGCAAGTAATTGCTTAGACTATGGCTTAAATCAGGCACATCTTAGTCTGTAAATTGACTTCTTTGCTTCTCAGTATTCTGGAGACGTCCTTGACCACAGATTTTCCCATTGCAATTAGTCTTTTGATTTCTTGACTGCTGGTACCAAGATTGCTGATTGCAGAGCCCAGCAAGCTAAAATTGTTAATAGCCTCAATCTCTTCTCCATCTATCATGGTGCTGCCAGTTGGCCCAGTGATTAGGATCGTTGTCTTGTTGATGATGAGCTTCAATCCATAATGAAGACTACAGTCCTTGATCTTCTGCAGCAAGCACTTCAGGTCTTTCTCAGTTTCATCAAGTAAGATTGTGTCTTCAGCATATTGCTGCTTGTTGACAAGTTTTCCTCCAATCTTGATGCCGCATTTTTCCTCATAAAGCCCAACTTCCTGAATGATCTATTCTGTATATAGATTGAAAATATACGGAGACAGGTGTGTCATATGCAGCAACTCCTTTAACCTTCCCTAGAAGATAGGTTGTATTTTTAATTTCATTGTACTCAGATGAAAACTAAGGTAAATGAACTAGGAAGTTGCAAAGCCAGTACTCAAACCCAGACAACCTGACCCCATCGCTCATACTTTAATAATTTTACTGTATTTATCCACATAGCAATTGTAACCATTTTGCTCAAGGCCTGCCATGCTTATCTGAGATAATTATCAGAGAAAGGAATGTCTTTGAACCAGTCACAACACTCTGAAATTTACCATTTTATGTAATAAACAACCAAATACGACAATATCATATAAATCTGTATTAACACTTTCAACCAATCCCAGAATGTTTAATGGTTTTCATATGAAATCTACGCTTGGACCAATAAGCCATTGCCTGAACAGAACAAGAGAATATTAGGTGGTTTAAAATCAGAAAGGGTGTGTGTTAGAATTTTATCTTTTCTCCATACCACCTATTCAGTCTGTGTGCTGAGCAAGTAATTTGTGAAGCCAGATTCTATGAAGAAGAATTGTTCTATGAATAACCAATTGCGGCCAACTGGTTGAAAATATTAATGCAGATTTAGCTATATGATTTTGTCATATCACAGAACACCCTGCAGCTGGAGGCAGCCTTCTAACACAGGTACAAGTCTCTATATAATAAATTACAAATACAATTCTACCTTTTAGGAAGTGACAGACTTAGAATTATGTGGCAATTTCTTGGTAAATTAAAGTTCTTACAGTTGCCATTTTCTCTTTCTCCATCGCTTATGATCTGATTGATGAGAAATGCTCTCCTGCTCCAGTACTTTACTAACTTTCCATTGACATTGCACCAAAATGACTCCTGCACCCATCATTGCTCCTAATCTTCATGTGAGTCATAATCTTAGGAGTCACACATAAAACAGTTTAGATGGTTTCTGACACCATTGCCCAGGTGCCTCCTCCAAGTGGTATTTTTGTTTTAAATTAAACTTTTAAAAAGAAATATTTTGTTTCCTGAATTTACTGCATTACAAGAAACACTTAAAAATTTTATACTTCCATACAC
>NW_006399944.1:1884484-1890558 GCF_000299155.1 Elephantulus edwardii | reverse complement strand
GTGTGTCAGACTCAGTGAGATTGGCTTAGGACAGGACAAGGTTCAGAGCTATTGTACATAGGTTCACTATGAGTCACAAGTGACTCAATGGCACATAACAATAGCATAACAACAATCCTATTCAAAGTGTGGAGAAATAGTAACAATTGTTTTACTTGGAAGTTTCTCAGACATGATTGATCTCAAGCCTTACTATAATCTAATGAATTAGAATTTACATGTTATTAATATCCTTTGGTGAGTCACAAGCACCTTAAAACTTGAGAATCTCAGTCTTAGATGTCATGAAGATCATGCTGACATGTGTTTGCTCACTCAAAAGAAAAAAAACACACAAAACACCCCAAAACAAACCAACCAAAAAAACCATAACCATTGCTTTAAAGAGAATTCCTTCTCATGGTTTTAACTACTGTACCACTAAGGATCCTCAATATAATATGCTGTTGTTGTTGTTGTTGTTAAGTGCCATCAAATTGTAGATGACTCACACCAACGCTAAGAATGAAAGACCTGAACACTTGCATAATTCTCATCTTTTCTCCAAGTTCATAGAGTTTTTAGAGGTAAGCTATTTTGGAAGTGGATACCACTGCTGCTTTCAAGCTTGTTTTTATCAAGAAGCTCCACCAAACACTGTCCACCATGGGTAAACGTTATCGCATTTGACACATCTGTGTCACAGTGTTTAGCATCACAAAGCCACAAGTTACCTCTGTACAGCAAATGGACAGACCAGTGCTATATCACTTAGAAGAAAGTTTGACCAAAAACAGTTAAAACTAGGCTGACAGTAATATTTATAAAATATTTTATGCTCTATTGTGAAGTTTTATTCAGAAATGTACTCTGGTATTTTGTATTTTGGATAAAAACCATAAACACTCATTCTTAATGAAACTACAATATTTATGTTCTCTTCTATGATCATTATGTTGTTGTTTTGTTTAATGCCGTCGAGTCATAGACAACTCATAGCGACCCTATGAACGAACAGCCTGAGCACTGTTCGTACACAAAGTTTCCAGAGGCAAGCCATTTTGGAAGTGGATGCCGCTCATTTATCTACCTTATTTATTGACTGTTGTTGTTATGTGCCATCAAGTTGCCTGTGACTCATAGTGATCCTATGTACAACAGCTCTGAACCTTGTTCTATCCTGAACTAACTTTATTGTCTCTCACACACCTACCCCATTATTCCAGTCACTGTTCATCTCATCAAGGAGCTTTCTCTCTTGCAGTGTTCCTCCACCCTCCCAAGCATGACATCCCTCTCCAAGGACTGGTCCCTCCTTGCAAATGCCCAAAGTATGTCAGACAGAGTTCAGAATCCTCACATCCAAGGAGCAACCTCTTTTCACCCTCTTTAGGATAGACCTGGTTTTTTTTCTCTTAGCAGTCCATGGTATATTCAATACTCTTCTCCAGCACCACAGCTCAAAGGCATCAATTCTCCTTCTATCACTATTTTGTCTAATTTTACATTTGCAGCATTGATTTGTCTGGTGATCTCCTGAATCTATATCTCTGTCTCTTATGTCCAGATGCCTATTATCTTCTCATGTACATGCCCTATTTTTATTTTTATTTAAGTTTTGTTAAATGGAAATAAAATTTAATTTAAATAGTATACTCTTCATTTATTTGTTTCATTGCTCATCAATTTATTCAACAACCAACACGAAACAGTAGTTGTCATTGACATCATCTTTGAATACTAAAGAATGATTCAGCTTTCTGTGGGCACTCCATTGAGGATTATGTTATTTTAACAACATGTGTTCCTTTGAGGAGAAAGATGAACAGGACAACATGTTTATATGGACTTTAGTCTATTTCTAGTCTGTTTTAGTTTTTACCATCCTTTCAGTGACTCAGATGAAAAATGTGGTCTATCATGTAGTAAGCAAGAGCTATTCTACTGTCTAAGTGTCCAGAGAATGTGTACTCTTTACCAGAAAGTCAATCAGTTTTTATGTGTCATCTTCACTCTCCAGTGGAACATGTAGGAGATGTGTCTGGAATCAATGTAGTTTTACATATTTGGAACTCATGGTTTAAATAAGGTAAAAAACAAATCACTGACATTCCTGTCTTACTTTTGAAAACATATGTCTCTCTTTCCACATTTATAAATCAAATCTTTTTGAAGAACTGATTTTAGCTAAAGTAACCAACAATTTAGAATTGTTACTACTTTTTTAGAATTGGAACTAATTTGGGGATGTTTTTGCCACTAGAATATCAATTCGAGCTTACTACAAAGTTCAAAATATGAGAGAGATAAAGTGACACGTAGAGTCAACTCAAATTGGAACGGTAATTAGCATTTATCAACAATATAAGCATACAAATTTTTTAATTTTATGACATTCCACCACCATTAAGTCAGTGCCTACTCCTAGTGCCTTCCATCAGGTTTCTGAGGCTATCCATCTTAATGGAGATGGGGTGGAAATTGACCTTCTTTCTTTTAAGGAGCTGCTGGTAGATTTGAACTGCTGACTTGGTTAGCAGTGCAACATTCTATACTCTATACCACAAGAATGTTTTTATATTATGAGTCTTAAAATACTTTTCTGCTTGTCATCTTCATACTTATACATGTGTTACAAGATTAAAAGTTGGTTTTTCTAAACCCTCCCTCCCCCCCGCCCCGGTCTCCAGCTATGTTAAATGTGGACACATGGTCTTGCAAACAGCTGTGGGACTAGGATAAGCGAAAGAGTGACTCTCCAACTGGACAGCAAGACTTGAAGTGAGCAAGGCTTGTGGCAGCAAGACTTGAGGAGAACAAGACTTTAGGGAGATTCTGGAGACAGACCCTCTGGAGAACAAGACCCTGATGATGGTGGTGGAGAGACTTTTGTGGCATTACTGTGGAGAGACTGACAAGATGTAAGCAGAGAAGCCTTGAATAAGGGTCATAGATAAACATTTTTGCTGTTCTGTCTGGTTGCTTGATGGAGAAGCTGAGTTATAATGGCTCTGAGGCAAACGTTGCTGGTTGATTTCAACTTGACTGCTGAACTCAAACAAGAGCCTGGACTAATTAGGGAATTGTACCTTCGAACTGCTGGAATAACACGTGGATTTGAATCAGGTGCAAATATTCTCTGCCTCCTCCACTCTCCAACTTACTTCCCTAATAAACTCCATTCTCAGTACCACAACTGAACAAACAATGAATAAGTGAACTTTTTGCTCTTGCTGTGGCTCTAGAGGCACCACGGTGCTGGTCTATGGTCTCTTTATCTGCTTTCTGCTCTGAGTCAGTGAGGTGTGCTATTCCGACTCCCTCTGGCCCTTTCAGGTAGATGTTCACACCCTTGTGCTAAGATGCCCCATTTCCAGCTCTTTAAATAATACATAAAAAGCCCCTATAAACTCTTTTCTTAAATATAACCAAACAAACAAAAAATACAAAAAACTTCATAGACTCTTATTCTTAAAACTCTTCACATAGAATTTTGTTTTTCAATATGGTTGAAATTATAAGTATATAGGAATTGTTTTCTTGAAAATGTATTATTTTATGGTACTTTATTTTATTTTCAGAATATTTCATATACAAACCCCAATAAAACTCTAAATTTCATCACAAAGAAACAAACTCAAGCTCATTATGTTCCTTTATTTTGGACACTTAGTTTATAAGTAGAATATTATTATGAAAACCATATTTTAATTGCAAATCTTGATAAAAAATTATTCCCAAATAAATTAGTATAAAAAAAAATCAATTCAAATTGTACAACCCCATGATTGGTCGGGGAGAGGGTGAAAGACGTTGGAAGAATCTGACCTGAAAAACAATGTATGTATTTGAATTCTGTAAATAAACTAGTATAATAAAAAAAATTTATTCCCATATTTTCTAGGTAGAAAGTGTGATACGTATACTATAATTCTATGTTAATTATAACTGTAAATATTTCTTGTAAGGTAAGAATACAGCCTTTGATGATTCAAGGCTTTGATTCTCTCATGAATTTGTTGTCAAACCTACTGCCTCTTTTTGATAAAAGAATCCATTCTCGGGCAACCCAATATGGTAACCACTATCCACAGAAAGGTTTTGATTATTAGAAATGCAGATTTATTTTTATTAAGTAAAAAAATGAAATGTAAATACACATGTAGTTAGTAATTATATAGTACTAGTAATCACAACTGTGGTTATTCAATGCAAATACCTTTTTTTTTTTAAAAAAGCAACATTAAAGGCAGCTATAAATGTGGACCTTGCCAGATGGAATACTTGTGAATCATATTGACATCTGTGAAAAGAGTGGAAGGATAAACTCAGTATCATCAGAACAAAGGCAAAGATCAACTGTATAACAGATCATCAGTTGCTCCTATGCAAGTTAAAGTCAAAGTTGATAAAAACAAAAACAAAAAACACCTGAAAACAAGGTCAGGAAAACAATAGCACAACCTTAAATATTTCCCACCTGCATTTAGAGACCATCTCAAGAATAGATTTGATGAATTAAACAGAAACCCAGATGAATAGTTGCATGGAATCAAGGACATTTTATCTGCTTTTGTGATGACTAGATGTCACTGAATCAGCTTCAACTCAAACTTTTTGTGCATCAGAATGAAACATTGCCTGTTCTTGTGCAATTTTTATGAAGCACTGATGACATGGTCTAAGGGAGTTACACGACTAAATGAAGGCCAAGCCTCTCCAGCAGGTTGAATCCACCAGTGGCTCTGTGAGAGAAAAATGGGCAATCTATTTCTGTATTATTTACAGCATTGGAAACCTAGTAGATTATTTATGAGTCAGCTCCAATTCAGCAGCACTGTGAGTTAGAGGGTAGGTATATGATCCTTCTCGTCATTGCTTGCTTGAAACCACTGTTGAAGCCATGGTATCAATTCATCTTATTGAAAATCTTCCTCTTTTGTCCCTACTAACCCTCTCTTTTACTATTTATGATGTTGTTCTCAAGGGACTTGCTTCTCTTGATAATATGTCCATGGTATAAGAGATTAAATTCCACCCTCTATGTTTCTAAGAAATAATCTGGCTGCAATTCTTCCGAGAAGGATTTGTTTGTTTTTTCTAGCAATCCATGGTAAAAATTACTTGCCAAAACATAACTCAAACACATCAATTCCTTCTTTGCAATTCCCTATCCATTTTTCTAGCTTTCTCATACAAATGAGATTATAAAAAACAACATGTCAGGGATTTGTTAGGTGCCTTTTTATTTGAGCATGAATCATATTAACCCTACGAAGAACCAACCAGAACCCTGCTTTATCCGTGCCATATTATCATCTCTAACACACTTCAACTCATTGCTGCAGTAACTGTGTTAATTTGTCTCATTGGAGGTTTTTCTCTCTTTCACTGATCCTTTATCTTGCTAACTATGATATCCCTTTACAAAGAACATCTTCTCCAAGCAATATGCTCACGTTATGAGAGATGAAGCTTTGCCATCTTTGCCTCCAAGGAGCCGTCTGGCTGCACTTTTCCTATGACATAGCTGTTTGTTCTTTTGGTGTCCATGGGATATCCAGCACTCTTTCTCTATACCACAACTCAAAGGCATAAATTCTTCTTCTGCCATTCTTATTTATTGTACAGCTCTCAAAAGAATAGCAAGTGCATTAAAAGACTATGACCTAAAGTCGAGCACATTTTACTCTTCAAATTAACATCATTATTTGTACAACAGACTTGTCTAATGCAGTACTTCTCCTGATCTCCTGACTGATGGTACCACGGATACTGATTGTCGATCTAAGCAAGATGAAATCATTGATAGCATTAATCTTTTCTCCCTCTATTATGATGTTGCCTACTAGTCCAGGTGTGAAGATCTTTGTTTTCTTGATGTTGAGATATAATGCATATGGAAGGCTGTAGTCATTGAACTGCAGCAAGTAGTTCAAATACTTTTCTCTTTCAGCAAGTAAGGTTGTGCCACCTGCATAACACAGATTGTTGATGAGTCTTCTTCTTATTTTGATGCTACATTCCTTGTAATAGAGTCCAGCATCACTAATTGTTCAAATGCAGATTGAATAGGTATTGAGAAGGGATAAAAC
>NW_006399944.1:1878049-1884384 GCF_000299155.1 Elephantulus edwardii | reverse complement strand
ATTGTCTCTGACACACCTACCCCATTATTCCAGTCACTGTTCATCTCATCAAGGAGCTTTCTCTCTTGCAGTGTTCCTCCACCCTCCCAAGCATGACATCCCTCTCCAAGGACTGGTCCCTCCTTGCAAATGCCCAAAGTATGTCAGACAGAGTTCAGAATCCTCACATCCAAGGAGCAACCTCTTTTCACCCTCTTTAGGATAGACCTGGTTTTTTTTCTCTTAGCAGTCCATGGTATATTCAATACTCTTCTCCAGCACCACAGCTCAAAGGCATCAATTCTCCTTCTATCACTATTTTGTCTAATTTTACATTTGCAGCATTGATTTGTCTGGTGATCTCCTGAATCTATATCTCTGTCTCTTATGTCCAGATGCCTATTATCTTCTCATGTACATGCCCTATTTTTATTTTTATTTAAGTTTTGTTAAATGGAAATAAAATTTAATTTAAATAGTATACTCTTCATTTATTTGTTTCATTGCTCATCAATTTATTCAACAACCAACACGAAACAGTAGTTGTCATTGACATCATCTTTGAATACTAAAGAATGATTCAGCTTTCTGTGGGCACTCCATTGAGGATTATGTTATTTTAACAACATGTGTTCCTTTGAGGAGAAAGATGAACAGGACAACATGTTTATATGGACTTTAGTCTATTTCTAGTCTGTTTTAGTTTTTACCATCCTTTCAGTGACTCAGATGAAAAATGTGGTCTATCATGTAGTAAGCAAGAGCTATTCTACTGTCTAAGTGTCCAGAGAATGTGTACTCTTTACCAGAAAGTCAATCAGTTTTTATGTGTCATCTTCACTCTCCAGTGGAACATGTAGGAGATGTGTCTGGAATCAATGTAGTTTTACATATTTGGAACTCATGGTTTAAATAAGGTAAAAAACAAATCACTGACATTCCTGTCTTACTTTTGAAAACATATGTCTCTCTTTCCACATTTATAAATCAAATCTTTTTGAAGAACTGATTTTAGCTAAAGTAACCAACAATTTAGAATTGTTACTACTTTTTTAGAATTGGAACTAATTTGGGGATGTTTTTGCCACTAGAATATCAATTCGAGCTTACTACAAAGTTCAAAATATGAGAGAGATAAAGTGACACGTAGAGTCAACTCAAATTGGAACGGTAATTAGCATTTATCAACAATATAAGCATACAAATTTTTTAATTTTATGACATTCCACCACCATTAAGTCAGTGCCTACTCCTAGTGCCTTCCATCAGGTTTCTGAGGCTATCCATCTTAATGGAGATGGGGTGGAAATTGACCTTCTTTCTTTTAAGGAGCTGCTGGTAGATTTGAACTGCTGACTTGGTTAGCAGTGCAACATTCTATACTCTATACCACAAGAATGTTTTTATATTATGAGTCTTAAAATACTTTTCTGCTTGTCATCTTCATACTTATACATGTGTTACAAGATTAAAAGTTGGTTTTTCTAAACCCTCCCTCCCCCCCGCCCCGGTCTCCAGCTATGTTAAATGTGGACACATGGTCTTGCAAACAGCTGTGGGACTAGGATAAGCGAAAGAGTGACTCTCCAACTGGACAGCAAGACTTGAAGTGAGCAAGGCTTGTGGCAGCAAGACTTGAGGAGAACAAGACTTTAGGGAGATTCTGGAGACAGACCCTCTGGAGAACAAGACCCTGATGATGGTGGTGGAGAGACTTTTGTGGCATTACTGTGGAGAGACTGACAAGATGTAAGCAGAGAAGCCTTGAATAAGGGTCATAGATAAACATTTTTGCTGTTCTGTCTGGTTGCTTGATGGAGAAGCTGAGTTATAATGGCTCTGAGGCAAACGTTGCTGGTTGATTTCAACTTGACTGCTGAACTCAAACAAGAGCCTGGACTAATTAGGGAATTGTACCTTCGAACTGCTGGAATAACACGTGGATTTGAATCAGGTGCAAATATTCTCTGCCTCCTCCACTCTCCAACTTACTTCCCTAATAAACTCCATTCTCAGTACCACAACTGAACAAACAATGAATAAGTGAACTTTTTGCTCTTGCTGTGGCTCTAGAGGCACCACGGTGCTGGTCTATGGTCTCTTTATCTGCTTTCTGCTCTGAGTCAGTGAGGTGTGCTATTCCGACTCCCTCTGGCCCTTTCAGGTAGATGTTCACACCCTTGTGCTAAGATGCCCCATTTCCAGCTCTTTAAATAATACATAAAAAGCCCCTATAAACTCTTTTCTTAAATATAACCAAACAAACAAAAAATACAAAAAACTTCATAGACTCTTATTCTTAAAACTCTTCACATAGAATTTTGTTTTTCAATATGGTTGAAATTATAAGTATATAGGAATTGTTTTCTTGAAAATGTATTATTTTATGGTACTTTATTTTATTTTCAGAATATTTCATATACAAACCCCAATAAAACTCTAAATTTCATCACAAAGAAACAAACTCAAGCTCATTATGTTCCTTTATTTTGGACACTTAGTTTATAAGTAGAATATTATTATGAAAACCATATTTTAATTGCAAATCTTGATAAAAAATTATTCCCAAATAAATTAGTATAAAAAAAAATCAATTCAAATTGTACAACCCCATGATTGGTCGGGGAGAGGGTGAAAGACGTTGGAAGAATCTGACCTGAAAAACAATGTATGTATTTGAATTCTGTAAATAAACTAGTATAATAAAAAAAATTTATTCCCATATTTTCTAGGTAGAAAGTGTGATACGTATACTATAATTCTATGTTAATTATAACTGTAAATATTTCTTGTAAGGTAAGAATACAGCCTTTGATGATTCAAGGCTTTGATTCTCTCATGAATTTGTTGTCAAACCTACTGCCTCTTTTTGATAAAAGAATCCATTCTCGGGCAACCCAATATGGTAACCACTATCCACAGAAAGGTTTTGATTATTAGAAATGCAGATTTATTTTTATTAAGTAAAAAAATGAAATGTAAATACACATGTAGTTAGTAATTATATAGTACTAGTAATCACAACTGTGGTTATTCAATGCAAATACCTTTTTTTTTTTAAAAAAGCAACATTAAAGGCAGCTATAAATGTGGACCTTGCCAGATGGAATACTTGTGAATCATATTGACATCTGTGAAAAGAGTGGAAGGATAAACTCAGTATCATCAGAACAAAGGCAAAGATCAACTGTATAACAGATCATCAGTTGCTCCTATGCAAGTTAAAGTCAAAGTTGATAAAAACAAAAACAAAAAACACCTGAAAACAAGGTCAGGAAAACAATAGCACAACCTTAAATATTTCCCACCTGCATTTAGAGACCATCTCAAGAATAGATTTGATGAATTAAACAGAAACCCAGATGAATAGTTGCATGGAATCAAGGACATTTTATCTGCTTTTGTGATGACTAGATGTCACTGAATCAGCTTCAACTCAAACTTTTTGTGCATCAGAATGAAACATTGCCTGTTCTTGTGCAATTTTTATGAAGCACTGATGACATGGTCTAAGGGAGTTACACGACTAAATGAAGGCCAAGCCTCTCCAGCAGGTTGAATCCACCAGTGGCTCTGTGAGAGAAAAATGGGCAATCTATTTCTGTATTATTTACAGCATTGGAAACCTAGTAGATTATTTATGAGTCAGCTCCAATTCAGCAGCACTGTGAGTTAGAGGGTAGGTATATGATCCTTCTCGTCATTGCTTGCTTGAAACCACTGTTGAAGCCATGGTATCAATTCATCTTATTGAAAATCTTCCTCTTTTGTCCCTACTAACCCTCTCTTTTACTATTTATGATGTTGTTCTCAAGGGACTTGCTTCTCTTGATAATATGTCCATGGTATAAGAGATTAAATTCCACCCTCTATGTTTCTAAGAAATAATCTGGCTGCAATTCTTCCGAGAAGGATTTGTTTGTTTTTTCTAGCAATCCATGGTAAAAATTACTTGCCAAAACATAACTCAAACACATCAATTCCTTCTTTGCAATTCCCTATCCATTTTTCTAGCTTTCTCATACAAATGAGATTATAAAAAACAACATGTCAGGGATTTGTTAGGTGCCTTTTTATTTGAGCATGAATCATATTAACCCTACGAAGAACCAACCAGAACCCTGCTTTATCCGTGCCATATTATCATCTCTAACACACTTCAACTCATTGCTGCAGTAACTGTGTTAATTTGTCTCATTGGAGGTTTTTCTCTCTTTCACTGATCCTTTATCTTGCTAACTATGATATCCCTTTACAAAGAACATCTTCTCCAAGCAATATGCTCACGTTATGAGAGATGAAGCTTTGCCATCTTTGCCTCCAAGGAGCCGTCTGGCTGCACTTTTCCTATGACATAGCTGTTTGTTCTTTTGGTGTCCATGGGATATCCAGCACTCTTTCTCTATACCACAACTCAAAGGCATAAATTCTTCTTCTGCCATTCTTATTTATTGTACAGCTCTCAAAAGAATAGCAAGTGCATTAAAAGACTATGACCTAAAGTCGAGCACATTTTACTCTTCAAATTAACATCATTATTTGTACAACAGACTTGTCTAATGCAGTACTTCTCCTGATCTCCTGACTGATGGTACCACGGATACTGATTGTCGATCTAAGCAAGATGAAATCATTGATAGCATTAATCTTTTCTCCCTCTATTATGATGTTGCCTACTAGTCCAGGTGTGAAGATCTTTGTTTTCTTGATGTTGAGATATAATGCATATGGAAGGCTGTAGTCATTGAACTGCAGCAAGTAGTTCAAATACTTTTCTCTTTCAGCAAGTAAGGTTGTGCCACCTGCATAACACAGATTGTTGATGAGTCTTCTTCTTATTTTGATGCTACATTCCTTGTAATAGAGTCCAGCATCACTAATTGTTCAAATGCAGATTGAATAGGTATTGAGAAGGGATAAAACTGATGCATACCTTTCCTGATTCTAAATTATGCTGTGTTCTCTTTTTCTGTTTGGAAGACTCTTCTTCATCTAGGTATAAATCTCATATGAACACAATGAAGTGTTCTGGGATTTTCATTCTTTTAAATGTTTCCATAATTTGTTATGATCCACACAATCAAATACCTTTGCATAGTTAAAAAACAAAACAACCAACCAAAAAAAAAAACAACAACAAGAAACCCACAGGTAAACATTCGTCTGGTATAATCTTCCTTCAGCCAGAATCCATCTGACATCAGCAATGATATTCCTGGTGCCATGCCTCTTCTGAATCCCATTTGAACTTATGGCAGTTTTCTGTCAATTTATCATTCTAACTATTTTTGGATGATTTTCAGCAAAATTTTGCTTGTATATTATATCATTTCCACATTCTGTCGGATCTTTTCTTGGGATTAAGAGTTCTTTAGTCTTCACAGAGACATCTAATATTTTAAAAAGAACTACAAAATATCATAAAAATAAATGAAAAAGAATGTAAATCCAAGAGCCAACTGGCAAGTTTATTTGGAGAGAAAGATATCAGTAATAAACAAAGCACTTTTGAAAAATAAAAATGAAATGAGTGTTATAGCACTTTCTGATCTCAAAACCTGCTGCAAAACTGTGGTAATCCAAACTCCATGGTATTGGTACAATGACAGACACATAGACTAATGGAACAGAATAGAAAATATGTAAATCAACCCATCTGTATGTGATCAGTTGATATTTGACAAGGAATCAAAACATTTTAAATGAGGAAGTAAACAAGTGATGCCGGCAAAACTGGACATCTACCCACAGAAAATTGAAACAGCATCCATATCTTACACAATACACAGAAATCAAGTCAAGGTGAATTAGACATCTAGGGGTAAATCTCAAAATCACAAGGACCATAAAAGACCAAATGAGATCAAATTTAGAAGCCCTAGCATACAGCATGAATAGGCTTCCAAATACAGCCAGAAGAGCATAACTAGAAGACAAAATTGATGAAAAGGACCTTCTCTCAGACTTGGAAAAGACCTTTGGCAACATCAGCTCAGACAGGATTGTCATAACAAAAGTTTACAGGATACTACAAAGGTATCCACAAGAAAAAAAATCAATAGCCCAATAACAAAATGCATAAAAGGCATGACAAGTCTTTTCTCAAAGAGAACATTTAGATAGGTAACAGACACATGAAGAAATGCTCAAAATCGCTGACAATCAGAGAGATGCAAATCAAAACCACAGTGAGATGTCATCTCGCTCCAGTGGCAGTAACAAAGTTTAATAGAACAGCAAACAACAACTGTTGGAGAGAAATGTGGGGAGATTTTTTTTCTTCTTTTTTTAAAATTATTACTAAATTTTGTTAGTTTTAATGAACATTTACAGAGATTTTGGGTTCTCATTCATTC
>NW_006399944.1:1876215-1877579 GCF_000299155.1 Elephantulus edwardii | reverse complement strand
AGTACATGAGTCAAAAATTAACAAGCAATAATATTCCAAGTAGAGGTTCTAGTAGTGGCACAAATCAAGTTACAGAGGGAAGGTGGTTCTTACAATAAAAGTCCTATAGACTAGCACTTTGTCTATTATAGTGTACAGGTTAGGAAATGTGGGGAGATTTGATCTCTCATGCATTGCTGGTGGGATTATAAAATGGTACAACCATTCTGGAAGGCATTTAGAATTTTTGTCAAAAAGCTAAGCGTTGATATCTCATATCCCATCTCTTGCACTTCTAGGAATATATCCTAAAGATTTTAGAACTGAGACAAGAAGAAGATATGTACACCTATATTGATAGCAGTGTTATTCACAATAGCAAGACAATGAAAACAGCCCTTATGTCCACAAATAAATGCATTAAGAAATTGTGGTACATTCACACATGGAATATTATGTAGCTCTAAGAAATAATAATTAAAAAATATTATACAACATGGAAGGGGCTGGAGAGCATTATGTTGAGTGAATGAACTAAGTTTTATATAAGGATAAATATTGCATACATTAAAACCTTATTGAAAAATTAGAAGGATAACTAGTAATACATATTTAGATGTGCAAAAGGGAAAAAAGGAAGTGGTAAAAGGATGGAGTGGGAGAAGTTTGGGCAATTTCCTCCCATGTGATTTACTGCCTCTGAAAACATGCTGGAGGGTCAGCTAAGAGTCTGTTCTGACTCGATGGCATACAACAATAATAAAGTGATGGAAAAGGGAAAATATAGACGTCACTGGATACTAGAGATTTGTGGGCAGATTGGGGGAAAGAGTGAAGAAATGTGAAGGATTCACTGAGTACTTTAAGGGGTGATTAATTATAGACACAGATCTACAGTGATTGATTATATAAAATACAGTGTTTATGAATAATCATATGAAACACAATGTAAAAGGAAGATTGTATAAAACACAATGCAAATGAAAGACATACAAGTTAAACCAACTATTGCATGGGGGGAAACAAATAAAGGGGAGGAAGGGAAGAGTGGTAAAGAGGAAAGGAGAGATTATTACTAGGATGGTTGAGATTGGGGGGCAAATAGAGGGGAGGTAGGTTCATTGGAGTGTCAGGAGACAGTGTAAACATGGACATGGGTAGGTGTTAGATAACTGTATGAAGTACAGTGTGTATGAGGGATTGTGAGGGGCACAATGTGCATGGGGAAAGTGCACTGTATAAGAATGGACACAGGCCCCAAGTACATTCCACTATACAACCTTAATAGTGGAATGTACTTGGGGCGGTGGGAAGGGTGCGTGGGGATTGTGCACCAGGGAAAGAGTGTTTATTTCACTTTTCAAAGAGAGGTGCGAACTGGGGGG
>NW_006399944.1:1859073-1875795 GCF_000299155.1 Elephantulus edwardii | reverse complement strand
AAAAAAAAGAATGGACACAGGCAAACCAATTAAAAAAAATAAACTTGGAGTGGTTAAAAAAAAAACAACCCACAGAAACATGTACAATATAAATGAACACTGGATGTTGTAGATTTAGAAGTCATATAATTTCAACTTTGTCAATTCTTGATTTGGAATACTAAAAAGGAGGTTCTACCCTGGAGATAAATTTGTTAAAAACATAAATCTGGTAGCAGGAGTCAGAACTTGGTCAAGGGGAAAGATTGAGTCCCACTCAGTACTCTGAGGAGACTTACATTTGAATGGATTGGTGGACCCACATTAGACTTTTGGTTGTAGAGATTCACATTAGAAAAAGGACATTCAAAAACAGGAAAGAAAAGAAGGAAAAAGAAAAAAGGAGAGTAAGAGACTGTCTTTTTATTACTGGAGCAACCTTTTTGCCTTCTGAGCCAGGGTATAGTTGGTGCTTATCAGAGTCCGCTTCCAAGACTTCAGGTTGCAATATGCTCACTCAGCATTATCTGGACTCACAGGAGTGGAAGTGGGAAGACTATAACAATGCAGAAACAGGCTGAGTTTGGACATGTTCCTTCAGTGCTGCCTGCCTAGCATGCACAGATGTGTGGATGGCCAGGGAAGGGTTGTTGAACAGGGAGTTTTAAGGACTTCTGGTTTATTGACTTGTCTTGGCCTCATGTGAGGCCTAGGGCTGAATGAGGAGACCAATAGGTGTGGCATGCAGATACAAGTGTGGACTCCTAAACCTGCAGCTGATGCTTGATTGAGCCTAGCCCCAGATGGCTGGGGATGAGCAAGCCATAACTCAACCAGATGAAGAGAAGATGATCCATTCTGGGAGCTAGTGTTGATTGTGACAACCTGATGGCTTGCTCTGGAATGGACTTTATGTATGTATCCAGATGCTCATCGTTTCCAAGTTGAACAGATTGAAATAGATAGGTAAATCGGTATTCTAGCAATCCCTGGAGCCTTATTTTTTTGCCAAATCCTTCAGAAGAGCTTAAACTTCCTCCTTTATCATCATTGTTTCGTGATCATATGCTGCCTCATCCTGTGTCATTCAATTATTTTTGAGACAGTAACTACAGGGAGGGTCAGTGAAAGAGAGGAAGACCTTTAAGAAAATGGATTGAAACTATGGCTAATACAATGAGCTTGAAAATGCAGATATCACGAGGATGATTCAAGAGAAAGCAAGGTTGAGATTTATTGTTCATAGGGTCAACATTAGTCATAGTCAACTTGACAGCCTCTAACAGCAACAACATAATCTTAAATATTATGTCTATAAGGAATTCCAAGTCCTCATGATTTTGTTCACATAATCCCTCCCCTATTTTTCTATATTACAGCTCACTTCTCGGTAAGAATTGGTTCTTCTCCTTTGTACTTTGTCTCTTGGTCAAAACTGTGCTTTCTTTTCTCCTTCAATACATTTTTTTCTTTTGCTTCTTCAGAGCACCTGGCTTAACTGTTTGACAAGACTTTGATCAGCATGTGTAGATCAGTTTTTACTGGTGGAAAAGGTGTTTAAAAGATTTGTTTCATCTACCATTAAGTAAGGATAGTATTTGCTGAGTAACAAAGAAGTTAAATGACTATGATTTAGATAAAATTCAAATAGTAAAACAACCCTAATTTGCATTTTGAGTCAAGTGCTAGACCAGTGGTTTTAATTTGAGAAAATGTTTCCTTTTCAATACTCTGTGGATAAAGCCATTTACTTTAAAGCAGATTTAAAGGGCAGCTGTTGAGAGCCAACCAAAAGCAGGAATGTCTCTTTTCTTCCCACACATGCCTCCCCAAGCTGAAAATCCCCAAACAAGTCTTCAAAGATGAGCTTTTTAGCTACCCATAAAAATGTATAATTTCAAGCCTTTTAAGGTCATTCATTCTGAGGGGTTTAAGATGGAAAAAAAAAAAAAGGAAAACGCACACACACATACAAAGAAAGAAACCCCAACCAATCCTTCCAAATGAAGAAAAAAAAAATCAACCTCAAAACCTCTCTGGTTTTCCAAACATTTCATAAACCTCTGGAACTCTTTGGAGTGAGCCAGAGGAGGAAAACGTAACTGGAACTTCTTGGGAAAAATTAGTAGGAGCTGTTGAAAGGAGCATTTATCAGTAATCCAGACAGCAAGGAAGTGTGGAAATTGCTGACCAGGCAAAGTATGGCTAGAAATGACCAGACTTGGGCATTGTTGGTCTGAAACGGGTTGGGGAGTGGCTGGGCTCAGGAGGCTTGTGCCTACAGTGGTTTATCTTTTTATTCAGGGTGTATTGGTCTTTCTCAAATGTACCCTCATACACAGTGACATCTAGTGGGTCTAAACATAGACTTTCAACTGCCTTCTAATTCTGGTATTCTTGGTAGTTTGATTATCCATTACTTAGGAAGGCCTGCTTGTATTTTTAGTGGAATTTCACTGACACTATAGGAGTGTAAACAAAGAAGGCATCTCATATTTCTTAGCAACTATGTGAACCTGTAGACACAAACTATATTTGACCGTTTTTGCTTTTTGGAAAGCCAACAAAATTCCACATCAGTCAGGATGGAATAAAAGGCACAGGGCATTTTCTGCCCCTTCAGTACTTAATTATATCATAACTTAAGAGAAGGCACATTCCTATCTGGAAAAGACTTCACATATTTGTGTTTGAGCAAATGTAGTTCTGAAAAAGGAGATTGGAAAGATGATTTAACCCAGTTTCACCACCAGCTTTCCCTTGGTTTGTCTATCCCTGCCCTCGCTTTGTTTTTAGCCGTTTACAAAGACCTTTATTATCTCTACTGTTCAGTTGTTAAATCATACTTTGTTCAAACTTCTGTATATATAGTCACATTCCTAGGGGAATACTTCTTGTGATGTCCTAGTGTGGTATGATTAAAATATTTACACTGAGGCACATAGACAGCTGTTTGAAATGAGAGATCACATGTTTTATTTTTTAACATCAGGTAAATAAAATCAAACAAGTGGAAATGTTTGCTTTGCAAGTTTAATTCCTGGGTTAGGTTTGCATATTACTATATTATTAGATGTATTATAGTGCAATGCTCTCAAAAAGGGAAGGAAATAGAGCATATGTTTGTTCTACGACTAAACTTCTTACACACAATATGCTATCATTTCATTTTCTTACTGAAAACCTAGCAAAACCAGAATAGTATCAACTGTGAGTTGGAACTAACTCAACGGCATCTAACAGCATCAGCAGGACACTTAACATGGTAAAACCACGTTTTGAGGGTTGGAAAGCTGCATGGTATCTGTCAGTGAGGGTGTCTAGCCAAGACTATCCTCCATCTTGATAAAATTACTGTACTAAAAATTACCTGACGAACACTGGACAGGCTTTAGTTTTTGACTTAACAGTGTGTCTCATTGCAGGTTGCCTGGTGTTTTATAGATGACATGGAATGAATTGCTTGTCAATTAGGGGAAAGAATTATCATATTTTTACACAAATAATAAATGAACGATATGTCTTTGTAAACTATGCAGACCTTATGTGTTATTTCATATATGTCAATGTGTGTGTGTGTGTGTGTGCGTGTGTGTGTGTGTTGATCTCAACATCAAGAAAACAAAGGTCCTCACCATAGGAGCAACAGTCCACATTGTAATGGATGGAGAAAGGATTGGAGCTGTCAATGATTTAATCTTGCTTGGATCAACACTCAACACTTTTGGTACTGTTGTTATTGTTATGTGCCATCAAGTTGCTTAAGACTTATAGCGACCCTACGTACAACAGCCCTAAACCCTGCTCTATCCTGTGCCAATCTTATTGTCTCTGACACGCCTACTCCCATTACCACAGTCGCTGAATCAATCCACCTCATCAAGGGTCTTCCTCTCCTGCATTGTCCCTCTATCCATTGGTCCCTCCTTGTAACATGTCCAAAGTATGTCAGCTGAAGTTTCAGAATCCTTGCCTCCAAGGAGAAGCCTGACTTCACCCTCTCCAGGACAAACCTGTTCATTCTCTTAGCAGTCCATGGTATATTCAGTACGCTTCTCCAACATCACAGCTCAAAGGCATCAGTTCTCTTTCTCTCATACCTAGTCATTGTGCATCTCTCTGATGCATAACAAGTGATTGCAAAGACCATGGCCTGTATCGGGTGCACCTTAGTCTCTAGACTGACATCGTTGCTCTTCAGCACTTTAGAGACTAACTGCAGATTTTCCCATCACAATGTTGTTGTTTGTGCCTTTCAGTCACTTGCGACTCATAGCGATCCTATGTACAACAGCCCTAAACTCTGTTCTGTCCTGTGCCAATCACACTGTCTCCAACACACCCACCCCGATTACCCCAGTCACTGAATCAATCCACCTCACAGAGGGTCTTCCCCTCCTGCACTGTCCCTCCACCCTCCCAAGCATGATGTCCCTCTTCAAGGACTGGTTCCTCCTTACAACATGTCCAAAGTATGTCAGATGAAGCCTCAGAAGCCTTGCCTCCAAGGAGCAGCCTGGTTTAACACTTTCCAGGATGAATCTGTTTTCTTAGCCGTCCATGGTGCCTTCAATACTCGTCTCCAGCACCCCAGCTCAAAGACATCAATTCTCCTCCTATCCTCCCTAGTCATTGTCCAACTTTCTGATGCATAACAGTGATTGCAATGACCATGGTCTGTATCAGATGCACCTTAGTTTCCAGAGAGACACCATTGCTCTTCAGTACTTTGGGGAGGTCCCTTACAGCAGACTTTGTCATCGCAATACATCTTTTAATTTCCTGGCTGCTGGTGCCAAGGGTGTTGACTATGGAGCCAAGCAAACTAAAGCTGTGAACAATCTCAATCTCTTCACCATCCATCCTGATGCTGCCAATTGGTCCAGTGGTGAGAATCTTTGTATTCTTGATATTGTGCCTGAATTCATATTGGAGGCTGCAGTCCTTGACCCTCTGCAGCAAGCACTTCAAGTCCTCCTCAGTTTCTTCAATCAGGGTTGTGTCATCTGCATAACTTACAGACCCCTGAACTCCAGGGACACTGACAACAGCACAAGAAATCAGCAGCCACTTGAAGCATTTGGAATCACAGAGGCCCATAAAGATTGAGATACAAGCTATCAGATCAAGGAATGGATAGCAGGAGATAGGTGCTGAATGGAGTAGGTGGGAGTAGAAGAGAATTCTGGTGGAGCAGGGAAATGGGTGGGTCAAGACAATAGTGTTAAGGTCAGGGGCAACACTAAAACTTCTGGTTATTTCTACAATTGGGAAATATCTTTCATCTGCATTTTTGTGTAAAATGCTTGTTTGTCAGATACTTTTTGAAATCTGAGCATTCAGATTAAGACAGACTAGGAAGAAAGATCGGCCATTCACTTCCGAAACAGTAGGCCTTCAAAAACCCTATGTACAATAGAACACACTTAGACTAGTAGATAGTGCAACAGAGTTGGAGCTTTCAAGTATAGAAATACAAAGGAAGAGGAACAGTTCTAAGCAGACACTAGTGGTTGGAACATGGAATGTGAGAACTATGAATGTATAAAAATGAGATATTATTAAGGAAGAATTGAAACACATAAATGGAACACATAAATGGAACATATATTAGGTATTGGCAAGATGAGATGGACTGGCATGGGACATTTTGAATCAGACGATCATATGATCTACTATGCTGGAGATGAAAAGGTAAGGAAAAATGGGGTTGCTTTCATAGTTAAAAATAATTTTTAGATGCATGTTGAAATACAATATTGTGAGTGACAGGATAATATACATATGCATACAAGGAAGTCCAGTGAATACCACTATCATTCAAATATATGCACCAAAAACCAGAGCCAAAAAGAGAAAATTGAAGATTTCTATCAAATTTTGCAGTCAGAGATCAATCAAACGTGCAACCAAGATGCAATAATAATAATGGGTTACTGGAATGCAAAAGTTGGGAATAGAGAAGAAGAATCAGCAGTTGGAAAACAAGGACTTGGTGACAAAATAAAGCCAGAGATAGAATGACAGAATTCTGTACAATCAACGACTTAATCATTGCAAATATATTTTGTAAGAAACACAAACACAGGCTATACACATGAATTTCACCTAATGGTATGCGTAGGAATCAGATAGATTACATCTGTGGAAAGAACCGCTGGAGAAGCTCAACATCAGCTTTGAAAACCAGGCCAGGTGCTAGTTGTGGAAGAGACCACCAACTATTCATGTGTAAGTTCGAACTGAAGCTAAGGAAAGTGAAATCAAATCTGGGGGAACCCCCCCCCATACTAGTAATCAGTAAATCAGGAGATGTATTGTATTGGGCAATCCTGCTGTCAAATGCTTCCAAATGTCAAATCCTGCTTCCAAAATGCTGAAGAACAATGATGTCAGTTTGAAGACTCAGTTTGACCTTAGGTGTAGGCCATGGTCTTCTCAATCACTTTCTACACATCAGAGAACTGGACAATGAATAAGGATGACTGGAGAAGAACCTTTGAGTTGTGGTAGAAAAGAGCACTGAGTATCCTGATGACTACCAAAAGAAAAAACAGATATGTCTTGGAAAAAGTGTGGTCAGAATGCTACTTGGAGGCTGAGATGACAAAACTTTACCTTTCATACTTTGTACATGAAGCTAGATGAGGCTGTTCCTTGGAAAGAAACAACATGCTTAGAAATAAGGGGGGGTGGAAAGGAAAAAAAGAAGACCCCTATGAGATGGATTAACACGGTGACTCCAGCAATGGCCAGCCTACTCTCAGATTTCTAAGACAGCCTCTTTCCTGCAGGGTTTCTTCCCTACTTGACCACCAGCACCCCAAACAGGAAGAAGTCACTTTTTCTGTCCTAGTAACAGTCATAATTGGGGTGGCCTTTCCAAGGCCAGGGTGTGTGTGTGTGTGCGCGCGTGTGTGTGCGCGCGTATGTGTGTGTGTGTGTGTGTATGTGGGGAGCAAGGGGGAGCAGGATATTTGTTCTTCACTCAGGGGAGACATATCTGATTTCCCGTGTGTTCTCCTCCCTGGCTTCACTTGGGGTCAGCACCAGTGGGACACAGGTGAATATGGGCAAGCGTTTGTGCTCTGGCTACAGCAGCCCACCTCTTAATCCTATGCCTATCTCTTGAATGAGATACACGGACTCAGATCAGCTGCAATGGACTCCTTTATTCATTTATTATCTGAATACTGAACCATTAACAAAGTAGATTAATGACTTCTTGACCAAATCTTATAACTTTAAAATCAAAAGTTATGCTTTCAGACTATTGAATGAGGCTGAAATTCACTTGTATGAAGTATTAAGCTAGAATTTCATTCACACCATTTGTGTGATCCAAGCCATTATATTTTTGAAATCCATGTGAAAGTTGGTCGATGAATAAGGATGATAGAAAATTGATGTTTTTGAATTGTGATGTTGGTACAGTATTGCACATACCAAAAGAATGAGTCTGTCATTTAATCTGTCATTATTAGGATACGCAGCTAGAATGTTCCTTAGAAATAAGGATGGTGAAACTCTATCTCATTTTGACATATTTTCAAGAGAAACCAGTCCTTGGAGAAAGACATCATTTTGGGAAGGTGGAGGATCAGAAAAGGAGAGGAAGACCCTCAGTGAGAAAGACTGACATAGTGATGACCATAGTGAGATTGAGTAGGACATTGAGCATGAGGGTGGCAAAGGGTAGGGCAAGGTTCAGATCTGTTGTTAATAGTGTCACCATGAGTCATAGTCAACTTAGCGGCACCTAACAACATTTGTGGAAAAACTCAATAATTGATGTCAGAATATAAAGAGTCAATTAGCTCAAAGAATGTGGGATGGCAGCTGAGTTGATATATGGAAAGAAATGCAGGAAACAGAAGGAATTTGTCATTAGGAGAAAAATTATGGTCTAGTGGGTGTCTAGGGATTTCTGGTGACCTAGGAGGTAAGGTGTTAAAGGTAGGTAGTTCAAATCTATCAGGTGCTACTCAGAAAAAAGATGGATAATATCCTTCTGTGTGATTTACAGCTTCTGAAAATCTGTTGGAGCATCTGCTATGGGTAAGTCCCAACTCTGTGGCACATAACAACTGCAGTGGATCCTTAATGAGTCTGGAGCAGATTGCCTCCCAACCCAAAGACTGCACTTTTCTGATGATTTGAATTGACCAGCAGCTCTGTAGGAGAAAGATGGGCCGGCTCTTTCTGTGTTACTAACAACCTTGGAAACCCAATGGATTGTTAACTATGAATCAGAACCAGCTCGATGACAGTGATAATGAGAAAACAAGTGGGTTCCTGGATTGTTCTATTTGGAACACAAGGATCCCCAATTACGGTGAACCGGGGAGAGCAAGCCTCTGTCACAGGTCAACTGAGACAATTAACATATAATCCTGCCCGACAGGCTGGTTCAGAAAGTCAAGGAGCCTGATTTCATACTCTTTTGTAGAAAAGACCATGTTACGTTTTGTATATTATCTAATAGTACTAACCAGACAAGGTAAAAAGGTAGCAAGAAGGACTGTGGAAAAAAGAAGGAATCTAATTGTGGAAATCTTCGTAGGGAAATTGTCTGCCTCAACATACTTCTCCTTTTTTTCCAAATGTTACTGTCTTCGTCCAAGTTGAAATAAGGTCCTAATTTAAGGAAATGTCAATTAGTTAATATGAAAAAGAGTTACCAAAGTTGCTTGCAGATCATGGCCTGGATTTTAAGCATATCAACATTTTAAAATCCTGAACAATTACATGAACATGTTTATTTTAAAATTGAATAGACAGGTTGACAGCATATAATCTCGAGATATTAAACAAGGGAGTTCCTGAAATTTGTAAGTACATTCACTTTAAGAAGATGAGGGTGTGCCTGCATGAATTGTTGGCAGCTGTGGCTCTGTGGCTAGGTGAAAGTATTCAGACTAACCATGAATGGGAAAGAGTTGATAATTTAGGGCAAAGCGCAGTAAGTTCAATTCAGCACAAAGAGAATAATAGAATATAATATGATGGAGTGCCAGCTGTATCCACCACCATCTAGTGGATCTAGTCGACTAGCAAACTGGAAAATTTACCTCCTCTGTTTGTTTAAGCATGCCACTGATCTTCCTCCTCCCAAGATAAATTCCAACCATTTATGTTTCATGTTTCCTGGAAAAAAAAAAAGAATCAGATGCCTGGAAGATTTTGCTACTTTATGACATTACTGCCAGCATTTCATTAGAACCATATTTAGTTGAATACCTTAGCGAGAGTTTTATATACAAAAAAAAGAACCCTAAATTAAATCCTAACTTGTTGATGTATCTGGGCAAATGGTAAGTAACTTGCAAAAGAAGTCAAATATTTGAAATATAAAATTATTTGTCAAATCAGTATTTTTATAGTAAATGAAAATTGCTGTGTCACAAAAAGAAATAAAACTGACAGAATGTTTCATTTATGTGCTGCCACATAGACACAATTTAAAGACTCAAGAGAGACCTGCAAGGAGAAGAGAGCATCTGATTTTATGCTGTGACAGAGAAAACCATTGCTAGCAGAAAGTTTGGCCTTAAACAGACCGTTGTATATACATCATATTTGTTGTTTAACCATATCCATAATTTGTATTTTCACATTGGTTTGGTGTTTGTTTAAATTTTTAGTCCCTGAAAACATAAAGCATAAAGTGATATAGAACCAAAAAATCCCAAAACCAGTTTAAATAGAATTAAAAGATTTGGTGGCCAAGACCTATTAAGTAATTTGTTTGTCATTGGCATATATAGTTTTGATAAGAGGTTACCAACAGAAACTTACAACAGATATGTGCAGGAGAAAAAAAACCCAAAACTCAATCTAAGAGGAGGAGAAAAATAGGGGTAAAAGAACAGTTTGCTTAGGAAGCATTGAGTTTGTATTAACAATGGTGGAATGATTTGGAAAAATAAGTGTAGTGCTGAATATTAAACAAGATAAAGAATAAAATCAATATCACTGAACTGTACATGTAGATATTGTTTATGTGGCATATGTTTTATTGAGTATGTTTTGACCACACACACAAAAAGTAGAATGGGGGGAGGGGGACAATAAACTGTAACTGAGATTCGATTAGTGTGTCTGTATGAAACTCTTCTTCTTGTTGTTGTTATGTACTATTGAATCAACTAGAACTCCTAAAATAACCCATACGCAATAGCTTTGAACCTTGAGCCAACCTCACCGTCTCTGACAAACCCACCTTCATTGCCACAGTCACTGTCAATCTATCTCATCCAGGGTCTTCTGCGCTCTTCTCCAAGGATAGCCCCTCCTGGCAACATGCCCAAAGCATGTGAGACAGATTTTAAAAATCTTTGACTCCAAAGTACAACCTGATTTCACTTTAAAACAGGCTTGTTTGTTCTCTTGGCAGTCCAATACTCTTTTCTAGGACTACAACTCAAAGGCATTGATTCTTCTTCTGTCATCCTTAATCATTGTCCAGCTCTCAGATACACAGCAAGGAATTGAAAAATCATAAGCTATATCAGACACACCTTAAACTCTAGATTGGCATCATTGCTCTTTTTGAGTCTTGTTGTTATTATGTGTCATTTGTTCAGTTTCCATGACTCATAGAAACCCTATGTATAATAGTTCTGAACCCTGACCTATCCTGAGCCACTTTCAACTGTCTCCAACACACTTACCCCATTATCTCTGCTACTGTGTTAGTCCATATCATCATGAGTTTTCCTCTCTGTGCTGTCCCTCTACCCTTCCAAGAATGATATTCTTCTCCAAGGACTGGTTCCACTTGGCAACATGCCCAAAGTATATGAGACATAGCTTCAACATTCTTGGCTCCAAGGAGTAGCTTGGCTTCACCCCCACTTCAGGGCAGACTTATTTGTTCCCTTGGCAATCTATGGTATGTTCAATATTCTTCTCTGGTATCACAACTAAAAGGCATCAATTCTTCTGTCATCCTTATTCATCCAGCTTTCTGATGCATAGCAAGTAACTGCAAAGAACATAGCCTGTCTGGATCACAGGTACCTTATTGAAAAAAAACGAACAAATAAAACCAACCCAAACATCTCAAACTCATTACAATCAAGTTGGAAACAATTTAAAACTAGCTTACCCTCCAGCAAGTTTACAGAGGCTGTAAACAGGAGGATATTGTTAATTTCTCCCAAGGGGTAACTGGTGGGTTTGAACTGCTAGGAAGGAGTTGCCTTTGGGTTATCAGTATGGCTCTTTATCCACTAGGCCACCAGAGTGTCCCTTCAGGAAACTGTGAGAGGTGAATTTGACATTATGTACAGTATTTTAAAAATAAGCTGTTTGAAATCTCCCAAATTCCTACTAAATTGAAGGGATGATTAAGTTAGTGCTAGAACTAGGTGTCCATTCAGTAAGAGCCAGAAGAAAAATGCCCAAGGGCTTTAGCAGCTGCTACCAATGTCAATTAAGATATAATTGAAATCAGAATCTTCAGCATAAGGTATCTAACAAAGTTTTTGACAAGAGAATGCAGAATTCTATGAAAACATGCTTTAGAAATTTCATTTAAAAGTTGATCTCCAAAATACTTTTAAAATAAAAACAATATGAACACAAATACCTCTTTATACTAGCTTAAACTTTTATAATCTTCAGATTTTTGAAGTCTAAATGCTATTTGGAACTACTGAGAAAATGGATAATAGAAAACAGTCTAAATGCTTTTTGGAACTACTGAGAATATATATAATAGAAAACAAGTCTAGGTTTATTTTAATCTTGGGCATGCAGACTTTAGACATTTTTGTAAGAGAAATAGACATTCTATATCCCATTGTGTTGCTACCATGCACATAAACATGTACCATGATTGAAAGGCGTACATAATTAGACTATGATTTGGGATTCTTTTTCAAAATAGAATCTAGTTCATCTTTCTGAAACCTATTATGTTGCATTTTGATATGTGGAAAACTGAGATTCAATGGCAAGAGTTACATTTTCCTTCTGAAGCAGTTTGTGGTAATCTGAAACAGGCCAGCCTCTTCTGTGCTGAATCTATGTCAGGACTGTACACTAGACACCAAAAGGATGGGATGATATAACTGTCCTTCATCTTTAAATCTCAACCACCTTCTGCCTGAAGATTCTCAGACTTTCACTCTGGATTTCTCTTCTCATTCTTTTTTCCTCTTTTTCCAGTTTCATTATTCTTTATTAAATTAATTTTAATGAAAGTTTACAGACTTTGGATTTCCATTTATTCATTTTTGTACACTTTCCTTCCTGCCCACCCCTCCACTCCATTTCACTTTTCTCTTTGAAAAGAAAAAAAAAATATCATTCATTGATATACAATCCCCTGCCCCCAGTTCACTCCACTATGTAGCTTTCATTCTGGACTCTTGGCAAAACAATAATACCTAATTGTGTATCCCTTTTAAACAGTTCTTTCCCTCATCTGTTTCAATGCAGTTATAAATTATTTACCCCCTCTTTTCTTAGTTTCCCCCCAAACTCGATGTCAGTCCCGATTTACAACAGTGGCATTATACTTGTCCTTTTGTGACTGAGATATTTCATTCAGCATAATGTCCTCCAGGGTCACTGATTTTGTATATAATTAATGAATTCATTGTTTTTCAACGCAGCATAGTATTCCATTGTGTAAATATACCACAGCTTCTTTAGCCATTTGTTTGTTGATGGGCACTTGGGTTGGTTCCAACTCTACCTTTGTGAAAAAAGCAGCAATAAGCACTGGTGCATATATATCTGCATGGGTGGCAGTACTGGTTTATTTAAGGTATACTTCCATTTGTGGAATTGCTGGGTCAAATGATATTTCTATTTGCAAATTTTTGAAAAAGCACCATACTTTTTTCCATAGTGGTTGCACCATTTTACACTCCCACCAATAGTGAATAATGGTTGCAGTTTCTCTGCAAGCTCACCAGCATTTGTTGTTTGCTGTTCTGTTAAATTTTGCTATTCTTACTGGGGTGAGATTATATCTCATGGTTGTTTTGATTTGCATCTCTCTTAGAGGTAGGAATTTTGAACGTTTCTTCATGTGTTTGTTCGCCATCTCAATATCTTCTTTGGTGAAGTGTCTTGTCTGTTCATATACTGTATTCATTTTTTCAAATGGGTTGTTTATCTTGTTGTGGTGTTCAAGTATTTTATAAATTCTAGATATAGTTCCTTTATCTGACTTGTCATTACCAAATATTCTCTTCCAATCTGTGTCTTCCCTTTTTATCCTTTTGGAGAAGTTTTTCTATGTGTATAGGGATTAGAAGGGCTGATTCATCTGTTTTATCCTCTCCTGGTTGTAGGTTTTTCAGGATGCTTGGAACACTTCTTATGTTGTGGATTAGGACTTATAGAGTTCTTCCAAGCTTCTCTTTAATGAAGTTTATAATCTTTGGTTTTAGTCCTAGTCCTTGATCCACTTTGAGTTTGTTTTTGTGTATGTAGTGAGGTGTGGATCTTGCTTGAGTTTTCTGCAGATCATTTTTCAAATTTGCCAACAACATTTGTTTAAAAGGTTGCCATTTCCCCACTTAACTGATTTCGTCTCCTTGTCAAAAATCAGTTGATCATCGATAGATGGGCTGATTTCTGAATTCTCAATTCTATTCCATTGATCTATGTGTCTGTCATTGTATAAGTACCATGCTGTCTTGACCACCATAGCAGTGTAGTAGGATTTGAAATCAGGGAGTGAGATGCCTCCTACCTTGTTTCTTTTTTTAAGGAGTGCTTTGCTAATTCTGGGCCTCTTTCCATTCCAAATGAAATTTGAGATTGCCTTTTCCATCTCGTTGAAGACTGGAATTTGTATTTGTATTGGGATTGCATTGAACGTGTAAATTGCCTTTGGTAGAATTGCCATTTTCACAATACTGAGTCTTTCTATCCATGAGCAAGGTATATTCTTCCATTTCTCCAGTTATCTTTTTGTTTCTTGTAGTAATGTTTTGTAATTTTCTTTGAATAGAGCCTTTGTGCTTCTGGGATTTACTCCCAAGTATTTAATCTTGTGATTAGCTATTGTGAAGGGTATTATTTTTCTTAGCTCCAGTTCTTTATTCTCTTCATTACTGTAGAGAAATCAAATTCATTTTTGTATGTTGATCTTGTATTCTGCTACTTTGCTAAATTGGTCAACTATGTCCAGTAATTTTTTTGCTGAGTCTTTAGAGTTTTGTAAGTATACTATCATATCATCTGCATATAGGGATAATTTTACCTCCTTTTTGTCATTTTGGATAACTCTTATTTCCTTCTCTCATCTTATTGATATTTCTAAGACTTCTAATGCAATACTGAATAGGAGAGGTGATAGTGGGCATCCTTGCCTAGTTACTGTTCTTAAGGGGAATGCCTTTAATTTCTCTTCATTGAAAACAATGTTGGCTCTCAGATTTGTGTATATACTTTTTTACTATGTTGAAGAAATTTCTCTCTAATCCTATTTTATTAAGTGTTTTAATCAGGAAAAATGTGTTGGATATTGTCAAAGGCCTCTTTTGCATCAATTGATAGGATCATGTGGTTCTTGATCTTTGCTTTGTTAGTGTGATGAATTACATTGATTTTTCTTGTGTTGAAGCATTCTTGCATACTTGTTATGAATACCATTAGGTTATGGTGAATTATTTTCTTTTTTTATGTATCATTAGATTCTATTGGCCAGGATTTTATTCAGGATTTTTGCATCTATGTTCATGAGAGATATTGGCCTGTAGTTTTTCATTTTGGTGGTGTCTTTACCTGTCTTTGGTATCAAGGATATGTTTACTTCATAGAATAAGTCTGGAAGAATGTAATCTTTTTCTATTTTCTAAAATAGTTTATGTGGAATTGATGACACTTCTTCTGAATGTTTGATAAAATTCATCAGTAATACCATCTGGTCCAGAACTTTTTTTGGCTGAAAGTTGTTTTATTACCTTTTCAATTTCTTCTTTTGTAATGAGTCGGCTCAGGTGTTCAATTTCAGTATGTGTCAGTTTAGGTAGGTTGTGATTTTCTAAGTATTTTTCCACTTCTTCTAGTTTTTCATATTTGTTTTAGTATTGTTTTTCCTAACATTCCAATGTTATTCTTTTTATTTTGTTGATTCTGTTTTGATGTTTCCCATTTCATTTTTTATTCAGATTATTTGTGTCTTTTCCTTTGTTAGTTTTTCAAGTGGTTTGTTACTTTTATTGACCTTTACAAGAACCAACTCCTAGTTTTGTTGATAGCTTCTACTGTTTTGCTGTTTTCTATTTCATTTATTTCTGCTCTAATTTTTTCTCCTGAGAAATTGGCACTTAATCTTATCTGCTCTCCTTAATAAGTTACTCTTTGTTTCTGCCTCATTGCTTTCAGAATTCTCTCTTTGTCTTTGGTTCTGGTGAATTTGACTATGATGTGCTTTGGTGTTTTTCTTTTTGGGGTCTCTTCTATATGGTGTTTGCTCAGGTTCTATATTCTCTCACTCTTCATTAGGTCTGGGGAGTTTTTCTCTAGTAATTTTTCCACAACTTTTTCAGTTCCTTTGCTTGCTTCTTCCTATTCTGGGATTCTGATGATGCACATGCTTTAATTTTCTCTTGATGGTGTCCCATGTTATTCTTAGGTTTTCTTCTTTTTCCTTCCTTTTTTGACTCTGTTTCTTGCTGTAGCAGATCAGTGGTGACAATTCTATCTTCTGTTTCACTGGTTTTGTGTTTGATCTCTCCAAATCAGTTCATATGTCCTTCCATCATAATGTCAGCATCTGAAACATTGGACCTCATATTCTGAATCGTGGTTTCTTGTTGTTTTTTTTTTTTTCTAGAGCCTTTAATGCCTGTTTGTTTTCTTTATTATTATTCAATTTTATTAGTTTTAATGAACATTTACAGAGATTTTGGGTTTTCATTCATTCATTGTTGCAATGCCTGTTTCTTATCTGCATTGTTTTGGATTGTTTTTAAAGCTCCTCCTGGCTTTTTCTTGCAGTGTCCTATAATTCTTTAAGTTTCTTTTTCACCCATTGAAAATATTCAATCATTGTTTTTAAATTCTGTGTCAGAAAATTCCATTAGATTTTCTGGCTTCAGGAAATCCATTGATACTGTGTCACTTTTTGCAGGTGACATCTTGCTTTGAACTTGTGTAGTTTGTGAGGTAGCCTGCTTCTTACGTGACATTTCTGTGGTACAGTTTTTCATGCCTGAGCCAATGATAGGTTCTTGATCTGAAGTCACTGCTCTAGAAAAGTGTGGGGCAACTACTCCGCCTGTGTTTCTCTCTGAACTTCTGACCCAAGGGAAAGGTCAGTTCAAGGTCTGTGAGAGTAGCCTCTTGTTGCAGGTAAGTCAGATCTAGGCACTGGGTAAAAGCAAGTTAGTTGATTGGACATGGAGACATGGGTGTGGGATGGAATGGGAGTGGGGCCGGCATGGGTGTAGGGCAGACATGGATGGGGACGTCTCTCAGATTCCAGCTGTTGTTGGTCTCATATGGGTTCCTCACTCAAATTCCAGCTGTCTGTCTCTCATCCAGTTGTTCTCGCCCAGCAAGGCACTTGGTCTGGTGGGGCTCTGTGTTTGGAAGGGCTTAAGAAAACTTAAATTCCCACTGTCTTTCTTCCTTCTGGTGGGTGGGTTCCACAGTGGCTTAGCTGGTGACTCCTGCTGGGGCTTGGCTGACAGCTGCTGTGGGCTGCTCCTGTGGCTTCCAAACTAATTATTTTAATAATAGTTCTCACTCAAATTCCTACTGTCCTGCTCA
>NW_006399944.1:1837575-1838791 GCF_000299155.1 Elephantulus edwardii | reverse complement strand
GGGGGTTTATGCAGCAGCACCCTGTGTGTTAAGGGTCACACAGGTGTGGGTTGCAGGGGGGGTTACACAGTGTCGGGTAGTCTTCGTTCCTCTGGGGTCTCACAGTCTTCACTCCTCTGGAGTTCCTTGGTAGGTGGCTGGCTGTTGTTCTTCCTGGGTCTCTTCCAGGCCCCTCTCGCAGTGGAACCCCATCTGGCGGCGGCATTCTCCCGTCTGGTGGTGGCGTTCTCCCGTCTGGCGGCGGCTTTCTCTCCAGCAGGTTTTTGGAGGCTTGTACAGAAACTGAATACGGAATATTTTACTTATGTAGAATCTGAAAGAACACCTCAGTGAATCTCACTCTCTTTTCTTAATATTTGCCCTCTTTCACTTTGTTCGATACTAAAACAAAATGTACAAGCAGTATTTGTGTATCACTGGAACTCTAAAAATAAGATTAATAACTATCTTCATCCACCAGTGAATATTATTGTTAGTTGCTGTTATTATGTGCCATCGAGTTGCTTGCAACTCATAGCAATGCTATGTACAACAGCCCCAAACCCTGTTCTATCCTGTGCGAATTGCACTGCCTCCAACACACCCATCCTGATTATCGCTGGCACTGAATCAATCCACCTCATAGAGGGTCTTCCCCTCTCGCGCCATCCCTCCACCTTCCCAAGCATGATGTCCCTCTCCAAGGACCGGTCCCTCCTTACAACATGTCTAAAGTATGTTAGACAGAGCCTCAGAATCCTTGCCTCTAAGGATCAACCCAGTTTAACCCTCTCCAGGATGAATCTGTTTGCTTTCTTCACAGTCCATGGTACATTCAATAATCTTCTCCAGCACCACAGCTCAAAGGCATCACTTTTCCTCCTATCTTCCCTAGTCATTGTCCAACTTTCTGATGTATAACAAGTGATTGCAAAGACCATGGCTTGTATCAGACACACCTGAGTCTCCAGAGTGACACCATTACTCTTCAGTACTTTGGAGAGGTCTCTAACAGCAGACTTTCCCATTGCAACATGTCTTTTGTCTTTTAATTTCCTGACTGCTGTTGCCAAGAGCGCTGACGTGGGGCCAATTAGACTAAAGTTGTTAACAGTCTTAATCTCTTCACCATCCATCCTGATGCTGCCAATTGGCCAAGTGGTGAGAATCTTTGTCTTCTTGATATTGAGCCTCAATCCATATTGGAGGCTGCAGTCCTTGACCCTCTGCAGCAAGC
>NW_006399944.1:1831757-1837058 GCF_000299155.1 Elephantulus edwardii | reverse complement strand
GAGAGAGAGAAGCTGGTCCCAAGAAACTAACAGGTCTTTACTTTAGAGAGGGACACCAAGTGCCCACATGCCAAGAAGGTCAAAATAGCATGCAGACAATCAAGGGTGGTTTCTTTTAATAGAGGTTTTAGGGAGGACTAGGGAAGATGATATTTTGCCCTGCTTTGGGGGCTGTTAATTAACTTGGGTGTAGTATTTTGTGATTAGGCCCAGAGCTTTATCAGGATCCATTGTCTGGTCTGGTTTCCTTAGACATTATCAAGTTGCTTCAAGGAGTGATCAGGCCTGTGGGCAACTGCTACATTATTCTTCCACATCTCATCCAGGGTTTTCCTTTCCTGAACCATCCCTCTATCCTTCTAAACATAATGTTTTTCTCCAAGAATTGGTCTCTCCAGGCATCATGTCTGAGGTATATGAGACAGCACTTCAAAGTCCTCTCCTCCAAGGAGAAACTTGGTTTCAGCCTCTCTAGGAAAGATCTGTTTGTTTTTTTGGCAGTGCTAGTATATTCAATATTCTTCTCGAGCATCACAACTCAAAGGCATTCATTCATCTTCTGTCATCCTTAGTCATTTCCCAGCTCTCTTATGCATAGTAAGTAATTACTGAGACTATGGCCTGGATTGTACACAACTCAGTCTCTAGGTTGACATTGTTGCTTTTCAACACGCTGGAGAGGTTCCTGGCAACAGATTTTCCTAATGAAATTTGTCTTTTGATTTACTGACTGCTTGTGCCAGGAGTGTTGATTGTGAAACTGAGCAAGCTGAAATTGTTAACAACCTCAGTCTCTTCTCCACCTGTCATGGGGATGCCAAATGACCCAGTGGTGAGGATTTTTGTTTACTGATGTTGAGTTTCAATCCATACTGAAGAGACAACAGACCTTGACCTTCTGAAGCAAACACATCAGACCCTCCTTAATTTCAGCAAGCAAGGTTGTATCATCAGCATTACACAGGTAGTTGATGAGTCTTCTTCCAATCCTGACGCTCCATTTCTCCTCATAGGCTCCAGTGTCCTAGATGATCTATTCTGCATAGCCACTTAGGACAGGAACACCTCAACCCCATCTAATACTGTACTATCCTCACAGTCTGTGTAGTGGTTGGGTCTATTGTTGCAGTTCCTATGCCAACTCATCTCATTGAGGATCATTCTGTCTTTTGATGACCCTCTACTTTTCCAAGCAAAATGTCTTTCTCCAGGGCTTGGCTCCACTTGATAACTTGCCTACAGTATGTAGACCAAGTCTGAGCAACATTGTTTCTGAAGATCACTCTATATGCTCTTCTTCAAAGACAGATATATTTGATCTTCTGGAATTTCATGGTGTATGCAGTATTCTTTGCCAACACCGTAATTCAAAGACATCAATTCTTTAATCTTCCTTATTCATTGTTCAACCCTTACAAGAATATAAAACAATTGAAAATAGGATGGTTTGCACCATGCCCTCTGAAATCTTTAAAGTGACCATCTCACACTTTGAAATTTTAAAAAGGTCCTTGACATTAGATTTTACCAATGTAGTGCATCATTTGATTTCCTTATTACTTCTTTCTTAAGTGTTGATCACAGAAGCAAATAAATTGACAATTTCAGTCTTTTTCTGCATTTATCATGGTGTTGTTTATTGGCTCAGTTGTAAGGGTTTTCATTTTCATGATGTTAAGCTGTAATTCATACGTATGTTGCTGTTGCTGTTGTGTGTGATTGAATTGGAATGAACTCAGAGCCAACCATCCAGAAGATTGAAGAGGCAGTAAACCATAAGGGAAGAGATTGTTCATACTCTCCTGTAGAGAGCAGATGGTGGATTAAAACTGCACACCTTTACTATTACAGTGTAAATATTTTAAGTCCTCATCACTTTGATTCAACAAAGCTGTGTTATCTGTATAATGTTGTTTAAGTTTCTTCCTTCAGTTCTGATACTATATTCTTAATATACTCTAGTTTACAGATTATTTGCTCAGTATAGGTATTCATTATGTATTATTAAAGGGCCTAACCCTAACAGATATTTTTTCTAATTTTAAACTAGTCTTGTCTCCTTGTTCTATTCAAAAGATTAATACTAGGGATAAGCACAGAGTCTGCATGATGACAATTAATTGCTCTGGAACTATAATTCTTTGTAATGTTATCTATAATTCATCATACCCATGCAAAAGAATATCTTTGCATCATCAGTAAAACACAACATATTTTTTTTGTTTTCCTGCTTTCAAAAAAGATTCATCTGATATTAACAGTGATCTTGTTCCACAAGACCTTCCAAATCCAGCTTGACTTTTTTTTAGTTCTCGATCAATGTACTACTCTATCTAATCGTCAATAATCTTTAAAAATATTTTACTTCCACATGATATTAAAAATATGATTTGACATTTCTGTGTTCTTTTGTATCATATTTTTAAAAAATAAGTGCAATTATGAATTTCTTTCAGTTGGCATAAGTGAATGAGCACATTCAGGATGCCATCTGTTTGTTGAAGCATCTCAGTTGGCATTTCATAAATTCCTGGAGCCTTGTTTTTCCCCAGTCTATTCAATGCTGCTGAAACATCTTCCTTCAGTACCATAATTTTTCAATCATATGCTACTTACTGAAATGGTTCAGTGTTGACCAACTCTTTTGGTACAGTGCCTTTGTGTATTCCTTTCATTTCTATTTTTCCTGTCTCCTTCAATATTTTTTCATAGTACCTTTAATATTGTAATTCATATAGAACAGGCCCCAAAAGATTCATAGATATGATATGATATGCTATACTTTTCCAGAATCAGAAAATAAAAAGAAAAGAAACTCTATTTCTCAAACTGAAAGAACTGAAAAAAAATCAATAATTTAGTTTGCAATGCTGAAAGATAACATGGGCAAAATTTTAAAAGATCCAGGAAGCATCAAGTGAAGATGGAAGGAATACACAGATTCGTTGTGTTAAAAAGAATTGAATGACACAGAGCCATATGGGAAAGCAGCATATGATCAAGAACCAGTAGTTAAAAAGGAAGAAGTTCAAGATGCTCTGAAGGCACTGGGGGGAAACAGACTTCAAGAATTAATGAAATGCTAGTTGACACGTTCCAACAAACATGCAACCCTGGACATATTCACCAGGTTGTGCAAAGAATTCAAGACCCTATCTGGCCAATTGTCTGGAAGAGATCTACATTTGTTTCCATTCCCCAAAAAAGTATTACAACAGTATGTGGGAGTTAAAAAATAATGTTACTATCACATGAAAACATGCAAAAAGCATTGTTGAAAATGATTTTAAAAAGTTACTAGAACAATACATCAATAAAGGGCTATCAGAACTTCAAGCTGCAGTTAGAAGAGACACCAAAGATATCATTGCTCATGTCAATGGATCTTGACAGAAAGCAGAGAATACCAGAATACATCTGTGTTTTATTGACTATGCAAAGGTGTGTGACTGTGTGGGTCACAAAAATTATTTCCGAGTAAAATGGGAGTCTCAAAATGCTTAATTGTGTTCCCAAATAAACTATACCTAGAACAAGAGGCTATTGTCTTAACAGAACAAGTGAAAACAGCATAGTTTAAAATTAAGAAAAGTGTACATCAAGGCTACATCCTTTCTCCATATAATTCAGTCTGTATACTGAGCAAATCATTCGAGAAGCTAGAGTTTAGGATGAGGAATGTGGTTGGTGCCAGGAGCATAAGAAAATTCATCAATAATCTGTCTTCTGCAGATGACATCCTTTCTTGCTGAAAGTGAAGAAGACTTGAAATTCTTGCAGTAGAAGATAAAAGATCAATATGAATTGCATTTCAACTACAAGAAAACAAATTTCCTCACCACTGGACCAATAGGCAAGATCATAATAAATGGAGAAAAGATTAAAATATTTAGCAATTTCTTCTTCCTCAGATCCACAATCAACACCCTATGTACTAGCAGACAAGAAATCAAAAGATATTATGAACTCGAAAGTCTGCTCTCAAGGACTTCTAAAAAGTACTGAAGAACAATGTTGTTGTTGTTGTTATGTGCCGTCGAGTCATTTGCGACTCATAGGGACCCAATGTACAACAGCCTTAAACCCTGCTCTATCCTGTGCCAATACCGCTGCCTCTGACACACCCATCCCGATTACCGCAGTTACTGAATCAATCCACCTCATAGAGGGTCTTCCCCTCCTGCGCTGTTCCTCCGACCTTCCAAGCATGATGTCCCTCTTGAAGGACCTGTCTCTCCTTACAACATGTCCAAACTATCTTAGATGGAGCCTCAGAATCCTTGCGTCCAAGGAATAGCCTGGTTTAACCCTCCCCAGGATGAATCTGTTTGTTTTCTTGGCAGTCCATGGTACATTCAATACTCTTCTCCAGCACCACAGCTCAAAGGCATAAATTCTCCTTCTATCCTCCCCAGTCATTGTCCAACTCTCTGATGCATAACAAGTGATTGGAAAGACCATGGCCTGTTTCAGGTGCACCTTAATCTCCAGAGAGACACCATTACTCTTGAGTACTTTAGAGAGGTCCCTAACAGCAGAATTTCCCATCGCAATAAGTTTTTTTATTTCCTGGCTACTGGTGCCAAGAGTGTTGACCGTGGAGCTGAGCAAAATGAAACTGTGAACAATCTCAGTCTCTTCGCCATCCATCCTGATGCTACCAATTAGTCCAGTGGTGAGAATCTTTGTTCTTGACATTGAGCCTCAGTCCATACTGAAGGCTGCAGTCTTTAACCCTCTGCAGCAAGTGCATGAGGTCCTCCTCAGTTTCAGCAAGCAGGCTTGTGTCATCTGCATAACGCAGATTGTTAATAGATCTTCCGCTAATCCTGACACCACACTTCTCTTCATAGAGCCCAGCCTCTCGGATAATCTGCTCTGCATACGGGTTGAAAAGGTATGGAGATAGGACACATCCCTGGCGTACACCCTTCCCAATTTTGAACCATGCACTGTTACCCTGCTCTGTTCTGACAACTGCCTCTTTGTCCAAGTATAGGTTTCGCATTAGCACTATTAAGTGTTCTGGGATTCCCATTCTTCTCAGAGTCAGCCACAGTTTGTTATGATCCACACAGTGAAATGCCTTTGCATAATCAATGAAACACAGAGAGACATTCTTCTCGTATTTCCTGCTTTCAGCTAAGAGCCATCTAACATCAGCTACAATATCCCTAGTACCATGACCCCTTTGAAACCCATCTTGGACTTCTGGCAGTTCTCTGCTGATGTGCTGTTCCAGTCGTTTTTGGATAATCTTCCGTAGAACCTTGCTTGCATGTGAAATCAATGATTTTGTTC
>NW_006399944.1:1810016-1830137 GCF_000299155.1 Elephantulus edwardii | reverse complement strand
TCTGTCTTAGTCTGAATGTTTAGATTTAGAGGAATATCTGACAGACAAGCAATTTGTGGAGCAGTGAAAGATAAATCCCTCATTGTGGAGTTAAGCATTAGTTACAGTGTTGTACATGCCCTTAGCCCAGTGCTTTGACCCTCTTATTTCCCAGCTCCACCCTCCACCAGGATACCCGTTCACTTCTACCAAATCCCTTCAGAATTTATCTTCCATTGTCTGACCCATGATTTGACAGCTTGTATCTGAAGCTTTCATGGCTTCTGTGATTCCAAACATTTCAACTGCTGATAAGTTTTTATGCTGTGACCAGTGTCTCTTACGTTTAGTTGTACTGTCTCCAAAGGGAAGATGATGTGTCCTGTAGAACTCCTGTATAGATTGTATTTTTCTTCGCTTCTCTATTGTTTGGCCCCGACTTCTGCCTGTGTGGCTTCCAGGCTCCCAGTTCTGGAAGGCGGGGTGTCCCTACTAAGGTGTACTTGATTCATAGATATGGTCCTTTCAATTACTTGTAAGCATAATTTAACTCTGGTGGCCTAGTAGTTAGAAGCTGCACTGCCACCCCAAAGGCATGTGGTTGGAATCCACCAGCTAATCTGTAGAAGGATGGGCAATCCTCTCCTATGTGATTCACTGCTTCTGAAAACCCTCTGGAGTGTCAGTTATATGTATTGGTTCCAACTCAACAATAAAGGACAACAACAACACAAACATCATTAAGTGATCTGCTATTCGTAGCATTTTCATTGGCCCATTGTTTCAGAAGATGAAGAGTTCTACCTTCCAGTATGTCTTAGATTAAAACCTGTCCATCATGAAAGACCCTGGTAGTATTTGAAATACCAGTAATATAGCTTCCAGCATCACAGCATTGTGCAAGGTACCACAGTGACAAACTGACAGATCATTAACTCAAACATCACTACTACTTCGTCAATTCTGACTCCCCACAATCCTCCATTGGGTTTCAAAGGCAGTAAATCTTCAGAGGAGAAAATCATCTAATTTTCAGTTCTAATTTGATGGTGATGAGAGATATATTTAAGAATGTGCAATTGAAGAGTGAAAATGTGAGTGCTGTAAAAGGACTCTTAGTGGACTGGACTTAGGGGAAGGGGCTGTATAACAATGAAAGAATTTTTCTTCTACTTTTCAAAGAGACGAATGAGCTGGCGGGTAGGGGTGGGCAGGGAGAAAAGTGCAACAATAAATGAATGGAAAATAAAAGTCTGTAAATTTTTATTAAAATTATAAATAATAATAATAAAAATATTACAAAATTCTGACATAAAAGAAAGAACTCTTAAACTCAAAAACTTAAATATTTCTTCTTGTTGTTATGTGCCATCAAGTTGCGTGAAACTCATAGTGACCCTATGCACAGTATCTTTGAACCTTGCTCTATCCTGAGCCAAACTCACTATCTCTGACACATCTACCTCATTACTCCAGTTATTGTGTCAATCCATGTCATTCGAGGTCTTTCTTTCCTGTACTGTCCCTTGACCCTTCCAAGTGAAATATCCTTTTACTACTCCAAAAGGCTACTTCTGTCCACTATGTGAGGCAGAGTCTCAAAATCCTTGCTTCCACAGAACAGCTTGGTTTCACCCTCTCCAGGACAAATCTGTTAGTTCTCTTGGCAGTCCATGGTATGTTAAAAACTCTTCTCCAGCACCATAACACAAAGGAATTGATTCTTCTTCTGTCATCCTTAGTCATTGTCCAGCTCTCTGATACATAGCAAGTAATTACAAGACCATGGCCTGAACCAGGAACACCTTAGTCTCTAGATTGACATTCTTGCTCTTCACCACTATGGAGAGGTTGATGACAGCAGATTTCCTCAATGTAATTTGCCTCTTGATTTCCTAACTGCTGGTGTTGATTGTGGAACCTAGAAAACTGAAATTCTTGACAATCTCAATCTCTTCTCCATCTATCACAATGCTGTCAATTGGACAAGAGGTGAGAATCTTTGTTTTCTTTATGTTGTTCTTCAATCCATATTGCAAACTACAGTCATTGACCCTCTCCACTAGATGCTTCAGGCCCTTCCTTCTCAGTTTCAGCAAGTAAAGTGTGTCATCTGTACAAGGGATATTTTGAGAGAAGTATTAAACTGGTTTCCTAGTTAACAGAGTTCTGTTTTTTATAACTTACAAAATCACATACATTGTGGGATTTTTTTGTTTTGTTTATTTTTGTTGTTGTGCTCTTGTGCCCTAGTGGCAAGAAACTGGACTGTAATCCTGAAGACACGTGGTTTGAGGCCACCAGCTGCTCCAAGGGAGAAGGATGGGTAATCTTCTCCCATATGACTAATTGCGAAAACTTGCCGAAGGGTCAGCTATGGGTCAGGTCTGACTCCATGGTATACAACAACAACAACAACAACAACAACAACAAAAAAGCTTCTCAGGAAAAGAAGTGGTCAACCGCTTCTGAAAGGTCAGTCTTGAAAACTTTAGGGAATGATTCTGCTCTGCAAACAATAAATCAATCATTAGGAGTCAAATCTACTTGAAGGCAACTAGCAACAGCAAGTACTGAACTAGCTCAGGAAACAACAGGCAGTTTGAGTTAAGAAAGGAGAGATTAAAATATGCTCTAAAATGGAGAGGGAGAGTGAAACAAGGAAGGAAAAATGAAGGAATGTAAAAGTGTTTTAAAGTTACTTTTCTATTGGAGAGGTAAAGAAATAAGTAGAATTAAACTGTTGTGTTGGGAGAAGCAGGCATGTAGTTAGTATCTTGTTTTCAAAATAATCCTAGTGGCATATGTGTCTGATTAAGAAAGCAAGGAGAAGGGATGGCAACTATTAGGGGAATGGAAAAATACACTAGAATCTTCACATTAACATGGGAGATACAGGAATGCACAGTGATTTAATCATATTAAAGAAACCAAGGGGAAGAAAAACAGGAAAATGACAATGTAAATATGTAGTAAATAATGAAGTAAGGCAGGAAAAATAAAATAAACAATAAATCACATGTGAATGAACTGCATCTATACCTTAAAGATAGTTAAATGCAATTCTGAGTTAAAACACAAAGGTCCTTGTTTGCCTTTTTGTGACAGATTTATTTCACTCAGTTTAATACTCTTTAGAGAGTTCTGATGGCCTAGTGATGAGAAGCTGTGCTGTAATCTCAAAGGCACACAGTTCAAGTCCACCAGCTGTCTCACAGGATAAAGATGGACGATCTCCTGTGCGATTAACTGCCTCTGAAAACCTGCTGGAGGTTCAGCTATGGGTTGATTCTAACTTGGTCATGTAGTACGGCAACAATGTCTTCTACACTAATCTATGCTAGAGAAAGTTGTACATACAGAGAGAATCAGTCTAGTGTGGTTAGCATAAAAGGGAAGCAGACGATAAACTGACAGACAATGAACACCATTGAAACAGCCCATGAGAAGGATAGTGTGGGATGAAAGGACAGCCAGAAATCGTGTGAATTGCAACTGGTGTTGTGGAACATGTTGTGAATCTAATAAAGAGCCAACGCTATGGAGAGTTCACTGACACGGCCCATGTAGGCTTGTTTTTGAGGACACCAAGCAGGGTAGAAATAAGGCAGATTTCATCTGAAGGGGCAAAGCTGAAGTAAGAGTATTCTCATTCTCAAATAATACCTCTAATTTGCTGGTAGATCATATATTTCAGTTTGATTATCTGATTCATATGTTATTATAGACAATGCTCCACTAACTGTTGGTTAATATAATTTTTTTTATGAGAAAAGTAGACCTTCAAACTGGTTCATGTCCACTTCAGGTATATTGAATCATAATTCACATTTTAATAAGATTCTTACATGATCCTTCTATGTACTTTATACAAGGATCGTCTGGGAATCATGTTAAAATGTTGGTTTCTGATTTAACACATTTGAAATGGAAACATGCATTCTCCATCCTGGGTCAAACTGGAAAGACTGAGGTTGAAATTTTTCAGAAAAGTAAAGGTTGAATATTGCTTTCATTTCATAAAGTTGTTAAGTACAATTATAATTTTTTTTTTCAAGAGTGACTTGCTTAAATTTTGATATTATTAACAATAACATAAAAGGAATTAAAAAATTTAAAAGTGTTAGGAATCTCAATAATTCATGTTGAATCAATAGTTGAGTGACATAGACCCAAGTCAAAGAATTGAGCTTGTTTTTATTTTGATTAAAATATTCTCATCGAAAAAAAAAATTCTCATCTGATGAAGAAGAAAAGACAGAATATTTTGTGACAACTTACCCAACTTTACCAGCCAGCTCATATTATTGGCTTTGGATACCATGTGGTTTTATAGTCACATTGATGTGTTGTTAGAGAAACCCAAGAGTGAAGCATCAATCAGAGCATCAATCAGTCAACCAACCAACGTTAATCAATATAACCAACGTTAATCAGCAATGTGGTTTGGCATTTTAGACTTCCATAGATATATCATAATGGCTTTTTTTTATCCTTGAGTTCTGGTGTATAGTGGTAAGAAGCTGTGCTGCAACCCCAAAGGCATGCTGTTCAAATCCACCTTCTGCTCCATAGGAGAAGAATGGGCAATCTCCTCCCAAGTGAGTTACTGCAGTTGAGAATCTCCTGGATGGTCATCTATGAATTGAACGATGCACAAACCAACAACATCCTTGCCAAAAACATTCAGTTCTTCTCCACAATTCTAGAGTAATGGACCTTTGAGCAGAAATCATAGACACATAAAGGAAATCACAGAAAAATAAAGGACAAAGAGCATAGATTTATTGTCTTTACTCTTAGTAATATAATTCCATCAACCAGGTAGATATAAATATTTAAGCATCAAAAATATGTTATTTCTGTTAAAAATGAGTTGACTCTAGTACCTCAATGCTACTAAAACTTTAAATGTCAGTAATTATAAGTGAAATGCTCACATGTGAAGTAGGCAGGTATGTCCTGCTCCTTTGATTTCCTTTTAATAAGGCTCTCTGGTATATAAATTATTGGGCTGTTCATCAAAATGTCAAAGTTCCAACCCACAAACTACTGTGTGTGGTTCTGTGAAGACAGTCTTGAGAACCCACTGAAGGGTTTTTATAGGTCAACAGCATTAGGTTTACCTTCTTTTCAACTCTGATATCTCTAAGATTCACATAGGTGGTTTTGCTGGCAGAACTTCCTGTGAGGCAATAGAATTATACAAATTAAGAATTGAAATAATTTTAGGGATTACCTAATCTGAATCTCAATTTAAAGGAAAAGGAAATTCAGGAAGCTTATTTGTTAGAGAGGGAACACATTCACTGAACACTGTCATTTATGGTTTGAATGATATATTTTTACATATTTTATTTAATCAATTGTTTTTTTATTATTCTCTACTGACTTAAAAAAAGAGTAATTTAACAAAATTTTCATTTTGAAAGAAAATATATCCAAGAAAGCATTTAAACAGAAATGTATAAATATGGAACAATGTTGTTGTTAGGTACTGTAGAGTACAACACATAGCAACCCTATGAAAAAAAAATTTAAATCCTATTCTATCCTGTGGCATCCTCACACTTTCTGGCATACAAGTGTCTATTGCAACAGTCACTGTGTCAATTCACCTGGTCTAGGATCTTCCTGACCAGCTTTAGTTTGCTTGGCTCCATAGTCAACAGTCTTGGCACCAGCAGCCAGGAAATGAAAAGGCGCATTGCCATGGGAAAGTCTGCTGTTAGGGACCTCTCCAAAGTGCTGAAGAGCAGTGGTGTCTCTCTGGAGACTAAGGTGCACCTGATACAGGCCAGAGAGTTGGACAATGACCAAGGAGGATAGAAGGAGAATTGATGCCTTTGAGCTGTGGTGCTGGAGAAGAGTATTGAGAATACCATAGACTGCTAGGAAAACAAACAGATTTGTCCTGGAGAGGGTTAAACCAGGTGGCTCCTTGGAGGCAAGGATTCTGAGGCTCCATCTAACATACTTTGGACATGTTGTGAGGAGAGACCGGTCCTTAGAGAGGGACATCATGCTTGGGAGGGTGGAGGGACGGCGCAGGAGAGGAAGGCCCTCTATGAGGTGGATTGATTCAGTGACTGGGATAATTGGGATGGGAGTGTCAGAGACAGTGCGATTGGCACAGGACAGAGCGGAGTTTAGGGCTGTTGTACATAGGGTCGCTATGAGTCGTAGGTGACTCGACGGCACATAACAACAACAAACAACAACAGGATCTTTCTATATCCTTCGCCAACCCTCTACTGTTCCCAGAATCATGTCCTTCACCAAGAAATAGCCCCTTCTAATAACATGCTCCAAGTATGTACGGTGAAGCCTCATCGTTCTTGCCTCCGAAGATTTCTGCAGCTGCACCCTCTCCAAGATACCTGTTTGCTCTCTTGGCTGTCCACGCGATGTGCAGGGCTCTTCCCAACACCACAGTTCAAAGGCATCAATTCTTTTTCTGTCATCCTTATTCATTCATTGTCAGCTCTTAGATGTATAGCAAGTGATCAGAAAGACCATGGCCTGAATTAAACACAACATAGTCCTCAAACTGACATCATTACTCTTTAATAATTTAATGAGGTCCCTAACTGCAGATTTTCCCAGTGCAATGTGTCTCCATATTTCTTAACTGCTAGTGCAAAGGGTGTTAATTGTGGATCAAAGCAAGATGAAATTGTTGACAGTTTTAATCTCCTCTCCATCCCTCATGATGTTGCCTATCAGTCCAGTGGTAAGAATCTTTGTTTTCATAACACTGAGACGCAATCTCTACTGAAGGCTGCATTCGTTGATCTTCTGAAACAAGTGCTTCAAGCCCTTCTCACTTCCAGCAATCAAGGTTGTGTCATCTGTATAACACAGGTTATTGATGAATCGCCCATACAAACCTGATGCCACACTTCTTTTCACAGAACCCAGCTTCTTGGATTATTTGCTCAGCATACAGATTAAATATGGAAAAACAATATAGCCTTGATATGCTCTGTTCTCAATTTTAAACCATGCAATGTTCCCCTGCTCTTGATTGAACAACAGCCTCCTAGTCCAGCTATAAGTTTCTCAGGAGCACATTTAAGGGCCCTGAGATTCCCATTCTTCTCAATGTCAACCACAACTTGTTATGATCCACACAGTTAAATGCATTTCCATAGTCAATAAAGCCAGTTGGATACTGTCTGAGAGTGAGTCTCCATATTGCAACAGTTGGATTCTGCAATGTAAATTGCTTTTGATTTACTTGAAAGCAGGGTGTAAACTGTTTGGGCACATTTTATTTTGTTAGCACTCAAGTGTAAGCTGATTGACTCTTTTTAAATTTCGTTAGCAACCAGCTGTGAGAAGAAAGCCTCTTGTTTAACAATCAGGATCTGGTGAGTGGGCCTTTATACTTAAAGGGAATGATGGTACTATGAAAAATTTCCTATTTTACAATCTAATACCTGACACCCACCACCATGTAGTCAATTCTAAGACACAACAACCTCATACAGTGTAGTGTGTTCTTGGCTGTAATCTTTACATCTACAGACCATCAAACCATGTCATTGAATAGGTTTGAATCTTTAGATTCTTCTTTCTCATTCTTGTCAAGTCAGAACCAATTCCCAGCTGTCATTCCAATAGGTTTTCAGAGGGCATATGGCACAGAAGAAGATTTCACATCTTTCTTATATAGAACAGCTCATGGATTTGAAATCACTGCCTCTGAATTGGCAGTTCAACTCTCTACCCATTACACCATTAGAGCTCTTTAGCTAGTAATTGAGCACAAACCTTTTGTGTCATCAAGGTACCTAATGCCTTAAGTAGAAGATAATATCAACAAGTGATATCAATCATACTAGGTTTCATATAATTTCACACTTGGAAGATAGTTAATATATCTATATAGTTATAGAGAATAAAGAGAAAATAAATTTTGACTATTTTTGTATTCAAGTATAAGTTTTTAATAGAATAGTTAAATATTTCATTTTTAATAAGAGACTAATAAAATCTCAGAATTAGAAGGACTTGGAGAGATTTCTAGTCAAACTCCCTACCCAAAATAGGAATTCCTTTGCAATGTCCCTAAGAAATAGTCCCATGGTTTCTGCTTGCATAACTCTAGTAATAAGAAACACACTAGGTTTGTGAAGCAACTCTTTCTACAGAGATGCTGAAAAAAAGTTTCCGTATTGATACAAGGTCACCACCACTCTGTAAGTTCAACTCTATGCTATTATTTCTCTCTAAAGGGACAAAAAATTATTTTTTTAGTAGTTCTTTTACAAGTATTTACAAATTACCAATCTATCTATTCTGAATAGCTTCTTCTATTGAGTCATCAGTTTGAAGTCTCCCAAGTTGTTCTGCATTGAAATGGTTCATGAGTCTCAGTCATTTTAGTTGTTCCTTTGAGAACACTGTCTTCTCAAGTTGATACTCACACAATTCTGTTTCCTATATTTTCTTGTATATTTGAAATATTGGTTCTTAACTAAAGTATAGTTGTTTTATTATATTCTGAAATCAAAGTGTTCTACTTTCAAGATAGCCCTAGTCTATGTTGAGCTTTGCTGTTATTGTTGTGTACCATTGGGTCAGAATTGACCCATAGCTAACCCTCCAGTGGGTTTTCAGATGCAGAAATTGCATGGGAGTTGATTGCTCATCTTTCTCTTGTAAGCAACTTGTAGATTTTTAAATTTTTTTAACTTTTATTTTATTAATTTTAATGAACATTTACAGAGATTTTGGATTTCCATTCATTCATTGTTGCATTTTTTTCCCTGCCCACCACTCCCACCCCAGTCCACTATTCTCTTTGAAAAGTAAAAGAAAAATTCCTTCATTGGTATACAATTCAAGGTATTTTCAATGTGAACTTTAGCTAGATCATCTTCTTGATTCTATGCTGGTAAAATTTTATCAATGAAATATAAACTTAGAACTCTATGTTTTTCCTGACAAAGTGTTTTCTTACTTTGTTTCTAGTGTTCAGGACTTTGGGTTGAGTTATATAAGTTATAATAAGAGTGCTTTGAGGGAAAAGTTTATCCTAGAGTATGGTATGCTATGCTATATGGTGAATGTTCAGACCCTGTAGAATAGGAATTGAGTAACAGGATACTCTGATCTTTAAGGAACCACAATTATAGATATAAGGGTGGGGTAACAGCAAAAGAGAAATAAGACAGAGAACAAATGAAAAAATGAAATTTAGCAAAACCAGAACAAACAAGATAAAAACAAACCAAAAAACCTTCCAAAATTAAAGATCTGTTGGGGAATGTTGGGGAGGAAGGGAGGGCCTCTGGCCAGGACAGATCACCTAGTTCTGGGTAAGCGCAAGCCTCCCAAGGGCCTTTAATATGGGTAGAGAAAACTCTTCTGAGTTTGGCTATAACAGCTTGAGAAAGCTCGCCACCTGGGAAGATGGCTGCTGCAACAGTTGAGCTGGCAGTAGTCTGCATGAGGCTGAGGTTCTCCTATCCAATCCACATGTCCCACATCTGCAAGCCCACCCTATCCTGTCTTCCCGTTTACTTGCTCATATATAAGTGGGCTGCAGCCTCCAATAAAGCTGAGCTGGATTGACTCTCTGAACTGCTCCTGGAGTGGTGTGTCTCTGTCATGCTTAGCCCCATCAGGGTGTCACTGTTTGTTGCTGGTGAAAGGACAGCAACAGATCACTAAATTTTATTTCTGTCTGGAACTGGAAAGGAATGAGGTATCTAAAAAAAATAATAATGTTTTATTAAACAGGATTCATCATCTATGTAAAAATTGCCAGAAAATGTTAACTTTGGTCTTAGTATGAATTAGTCAAAGATACTCAGTGATTGTGATTTAATTTTTGTTCTTTTTGTTATGTGCTATGAAGTTGATTGCGACTCTTTGCGACCCTATATACAAGAGCCCTAAACCACTGAACCAATATGTAACATCATGACATATGGAGAAGAGATTGAAACAGTAAACAACTTTATCTTATTTAGAACTAAAATTAATACCCTTAGTACCAGCAGTAAGGAATTAAGGAGATGTGTTGCACTTGAAAAGTCTGCAGTTAGGACCTCTCCAAATTATTGAAGAGTAAAGATGTCAGTTTGAGGACTAAGGTGCGTTTGATTTAGGCCATGGTCTTTCTGATCACTTGCTGTGCATCTGAAAGCTGGACAATGAGTAGGGAGGGCAGAAGAATAATTGATTCCTTTGAGTTTTATTATTGGAGAAGAGCACTAAACATCCCATGGATGGCCAAAAGAACAAATATATTTTGGAGATGATGAATCTGGAGTGCTCTTGAAGGCAAGAATGATGAGGTTTTGCCTCAAATACTTTGGGCATGTTGCTAAGAGGGGCTAATCTTTAGAGGGGGACATGATGTTTGGAAGAGTGGAGGTTGTTTGAAGGAGAGGAAGACCCTTGACGAGGTGGATTGACATAGAGTATCAGGAAGTGTGAAGATGGCTTAGGATAGAACAAGGTTCAGATCTGTTGGTCATAGGATCACTATGAGTAATACTTGACTCAGTGGCACCTAACAACAACAACAAACAACAACATCCTTTGAGTTGATCAGTGTTTAGTAGTGTCCCTAATCTGCTAGGTCAGTAACATATCACCTCTTATGTGGCAAGCAACAATAACTTCAAACAGTGAAAAAAGTCTACTGGGGGTAAAAACTATCCTATGGCACGCATAGAAGAATCCAGCAACTGAGAAATGACAGCAGTAAACTCAGAATACTGATTTGAGATGGCATAATGGGTTGGCCCACTGAGCTAGGTGGCTACAGTGTGTTTGCTAGTTTGGTTTTTTTTTTGTTGTTGTTGCTGTTTTCAGTGAGAGACAATGTTTAGAGGCTTCTTGTCAGAGTGATTTCTCTCTGGACAATCAATAGCAAAAATAAAACAGCTTTGCTACACTTGCCCAAGGAAGTGGGTTGAAGGCTGATAGAAGTCTGATTGAAGCTACAGCTGAGAAAGAAGGTGTATTGACTGAAGAATTGTATCCTGAGTAGTTCTTGATTTTGAATTATAACCTGCTAAATCCTTAATAAATCCCATAGCTTTGGAGACAATCTATGAATTTTGTGTGGGCACTGCAATGAATTATCAACCGTTATCAGAAAAGTATATAGTGTTCAATGTGAGGGATAGACGGTTTCAGAATTGACAAAAGTTTGGAGGTTGGAACACTGAACAGTGAAAAACTCAAATGATAGGCCCTCTCAATAAACACACACACACACACACACACACACACACACGCGCGCGCGCACACACCCCATCGAGCCCAAATTTCAGTAGTGCTGAGAATGAAAATTTCTGCTCTACAAAGTTGTTATAGGTAATCTCCATTTCACAGGACTCTGCTTTGGGCTAATTTTCCCCTCTTTGTGAAGTTAGATGAGGAGATTGGATATCCTATATACCACCAATTTTATAACTTTAAACAACAGAAATGTATTTTCTCTCAATTTAGTTACTAGTTCAAAGCCAAAGCATAACTTTAAAAAGAAGTCCTCTCTTCTCTGTGTCAGTTTCTAAATTCAAACTCACTGTCGTGGAGTTAGTTATGACTTAATAGTGATTCCCATTGAGCTTCTGAAGTGGTAAATCTTATTAACAGAGTTCATAGTGTAGTTTTCATCCATTGAATCTCTGGTTGATTCCAGCTACAAAGAAGGATACAGCCTTTTGATTAGCAGTGCAACATCATATGGTCCAGGCTACCAGAGGTTTCTGAGTTTCCAACAGCTTCCAATCCTTGACATTCCTGTACTTTTAGATGATAAGATAAAATTATTTTTAAAATAAGCCATATGTAAAAGAACAAGGGTTTTTAATTTAACACTATTTTGAGAATACAGTTCAATCCAAAACATATGGTAAAAATATCTGTAGAACAGACAATCTCTTATATTGATTTTATTGAGTCTGAATATTATCAATAACTTCTTTCTATACATATTTTTTTTAAATTATTTTATATTGGTTTCCTTACAAAGTTCATACACATTGGGCTTCACACTATCCTTTATTCATATTGTTTTTTCATACAATCATTCTCATTCATTAGGTTTTCTAAAATTAGTCACCATTGTGCTATGGCCACCATTACCCTTTTTATGTCCTCCTCACTGGACTTTTCTCAGTTCCTTTACCTCCTACTTCTTTCTACCAAATTATGTAACTCTGTGATTTTAACTCAATATTATCTATTGATACATGTGGCCAACACATTTTTTTGGTATGTATTTCATTATGTACATTATGTTTTACATAATATTTAATTTACATTGTGTGTCATATAAATATTCATTATTTATTGTATTTTATATAATTAATTACTATTGATTTATGCTTCTACCTCAATGTCAAGGAAACGAAAATTCTCCCTACTGGACTGATAGGTAATTCTATGTAGATGGAGAAAAGATTGAAACTGTCAATGACTTGACCTTACTTGGATCCACAATCAATACGATTGGAACAGGAGGTGGGAAATCAGGATACATATTGCACTGGGAAAGCCAGAAGCTAGGGACTTCTCCAAGTTACTGAGGAGCAATGATGTTCGTGTGAGAATTAAGGCTGCACTTGATTCATACTATTGTCTTTTTAATCACTTGCTATGCTGCTGAAAGCTGGACAATTAATACTGATGACAGAAGTGAGACCTTTGAACTGTGGTGAATATCTCATGGACTGTAAAAAGAACAAACAGATGTGTTTTGGTGAAGGTGCAGCCAGAGTACTCCTTGGAGGCAAGGATGGCGAAACTTCATTTCACATACTTTGGGCATGATGCTAGGAAAGGGTATTCCTTGGAGAAAGACATCATGCTTAGAAAGATGGGGGTGTGGGGACAGTGAAGGAAAGGAAGACCTCAATCAGGTGGATAGACACAATTGCTGCAGCAATCAATTCAAGTGTGTCAGATATTGTGAGGTTGGCACAGGGTAAGCCAGGATTCAGATCTGTTGTTCATAGGGTTGCTGAGTCATACTTGACCCAAAGGCACCCAACAACAACAACAACAACGTCTATTATTATCTATTGTTATTATCCCATCTATTTGATTCCCCACTGACTTTCCTATTCCTTCACACACATCCCTTAACACCATCTATCCATTAAATTCTGCTATTCTGATGATTTCCATCTTTCTCCCTCTTTTTGCTCCTTTCTCATTTTCTCCTTTTTTTTTTCTTTGTCAACTTTAATAAAGTCATGCATATATTCACAGAGAGATATTTGTAATCTTAACAAAAATGGATTAGTCTCTGAAAACATAGGCTATCTGCAACTTAACTTGTTTGTTCCTGAAAAAGAAGTTTAACTAGCAATATTTAAATCACATCCATCTTCTTGCCCCTTCCCCAAATTCAACTTATCCATAATGTCTGTTATGCAATATATTTGTGGCATTTCCAAATATAACATTGGCAGTTTGGATTGATTTTACTTATTCCTTATTGATTGGCAAGGTGCTATTAAAAAATTAAATAAATGTCAGCGTTATTAAAAAAATTCAGCATGGCAACATTAGGTCACTAAGTGGAGAATGACTCCATTATTACAAAAATGCCAAATCATGTCATATTATTGTTGTCAGTTTATATAATTACATAGGAACACTGGTAGCATAGTCTGTAGGGATTTGCATTGCTAACTCAAAGGCAAAGCCTTTCTAATGGGTCAAATACACTGCAGCTCTGTTGGAAAAGGTGGTCGATTTCCTCCAGCGTGATTTACAGTCTCTGAATTCAATTAATTAGAGTCTTGACACTCGACAAGTGTATAACTCAACATATTTACTTTACCAATCACTTTGTAGAATAAACTTTGTGATCTATAATGAATTTAGCTGTGAATAAAAAATTTAAATGTAATAATTAACGGCATTATATAATTTAAATTAACATTACTGGAAACTACTTTTATAGGAACCCTAGCTTTTAATATTTTGTACACTGCCTTCTTATTCATCTTATCAACACTGCTAATTTTCTTTTAGTTTTGCAAAGTTTGTATTGCTTTTTGAGATTCATGAATTTATATCATACAATTCAAACACAAACTAGTGTTGAAATAGGCTGATATGTCTAGTTAAGTGGGTCTTTTTTTTCACACGTCAATCTTACATGTTTTTAAAAAATTCACATGCCAAAATACCACGTGTAGAGTTTTCAAGACTAAAAATGCATCTAGTCCTCATGTATCTATTATTTTAATTTTCTGACATCTTGCACTTATAAAAATAGTAAAAAATGTACTGTCCAATTATCTTTCCCATAAATAACATGCATCTAACAGCATACATCTGACAAGAATGACCACCAAATTTCTTCTTTTCTTTTGGACATTTATATACATCTTACTAGCTATCCTATTTTTACAATGGTGGTCTTATGCAGTATTTGTCCTTCTGAGACAAGTTCACTTGGTATAATGCTCCCTAGATTTTCCCACGCTGTATAGTATTTTATGAAACTATTGCTCCATCGTACTGCATAATATTTTATGTGTGAAGGTACCACAATTTCTCAATCCATTTATTTGCTGGTGGTCATTTGGGCTGTTTCCATGTTCTTGTAATTGTGAATAACACAACTATTAACATTGATGTGCATATCCCATTAATATCTCTGTGATAATTTCCTTTGTATGTATTGTTAGTAATGAAATAGCTGGGTCATATGGAATTCCTATGTTCAGCTTTTTGAGGAAAAGCCAAGCTGTCTTCCAGAGTGGTTATACTATTTTAAATTCCTACTATCATTACGTGTTCTAATCACTCCACATACTCTCCAACATTTTGTGCTTGCTGTCCTGTTAAACTTTATCATTGCTGCTGGGGTGAGATGGTATCTCATTGTGGTTTTGATTTGCATCTCTCTTACTGTAAGTGATTTTGAGCATTTCTGCTGTGTCTTCCTTTGTGAAAAATTTTTCTATGTCTCTTACTTATTTTAGTTTTAGGGTTATCAGTCTTTTCCTTGCGGATACCTTGAAGTATTCTGTAAACTTTTGCTATGAGACTCTTGTTTGAGATGCCATTGATAAATACCAATTGACAATATTTTTTCCTCAGTCTCTATACTTATTTTTGCTCTTGGTCTATGTAAGGAATTGCTTATTATAGTTTAACCACTGTCTTTGTGCTATTTTACTTATTCCAGGCAGAATTCTAGGGTTAGAACAATGACAAATACACCATATTTTAAAACTTCTGCTATCAAAAGCAATGTGTGTGTGTGTGCACATGGGCATGGATATGCAAGTGCACATGTGTGCTGGAACTAGGTAATCAAGCAATGAAAAGAAACAAAGTTGCACAGTTATTGAAAACTGTAAAGAAAACATGAGGCTTTAACCTGAAAAATTGGCATTGGAGACCTAGAATGGAAACAGATAAGGCAATAGTCTTATTTGACAGTTCACATGACATATGTATGTGTCTTGGATCAGACTGCTGGTACTAGAGTCAGCAAGAAGATTGAAGGCATATTTTGAGAATAGAGCCAAAAGTTGTTGCTGATAAGCTGAAAGAAGTAAGAGTGAAGGAAAAGAGAAACAATAAGTCCCCTAGCTTTTGCTTGTTTCACTCATTGTGTTGGGAAACTTGAAGCAAGCATATTCTTAACCTTAGAATGCAGGTTGCTTTATTTTTTTTTTATTCTCACAAAATATATTTTCCTTTACTGAGTGAATCACAACAAATTGTGACTCTCTCTGAGAAGAATGGGAATCTCAGATCATTTGATTGTGCTTATGTGAAATCTATACTTAAACCAGGCGGCAATTGTCAGAACAGAGCAAGGAGATACTGTATGTTCAAAATCAGAAAGGGTGTACACCAGGGTTGTATTCTGTCTCTGTACCCTTTCAACCTATATGCAGAACAGATCATCCTGGAGGCTAGGCTGTATGAGGAGGAATGTGGCATTATGATTGGAGGAAAATTCAACAACCTGCATTATGCAGATGGCAACCTTGCTTGCTGAAACTGAGGAGGACCTGAAACTTGCTGCAGAAGATCAAAGATTGCAGCCTTCAATATGGATTGAAGCTCAACATCAAGAATATAATTTTCACCACTGGACCAATTGGCAACATCATTATGGATGGTGAAGAGATTGAGATTGTTAACAGCTTTAGTTTGCTTAGCTCCACAATCAATACTCATGGTACCAGCAGTCAGGAAATCACGAGACAAATTGATTGGGAAAATTGGCTATAAAGGACCTCTTCAGAGGACTGAAGAGCAATGATGTCAGTGTGGAGATTAAGGTGCACCTGATCCTGGCCATAGTCTTCACAATTGCTTGCAATGCATTAGAGATCTGGATAATGACTAGGGATGATATAAAGAGAATTGGTGCCTTTGAGCTTTGGTGCTGGAGAAGAGTGTTGACTATACGATAGACTGGTAGGAGAACAAACAAATTCGTCCTGGAGAAGGTGAGACCGGGCTACTCCTTGGAAGTAAAGATTCTGAACCTTCATCTGACATACTTTGGGCAAGCTACCTGACCGGTCCTTGGAGAGGGACATCATGCTTGGGATGGTGGAGGGACCGCACAAGAGAGGAAGACCCTCATGAGGCGGATTGATTCTGTAACTGGGGCAATGGGTGTAGGTGTGTCAGACAGTAAGGTTGGCACAGGATAGAGCAGGGTTTAGGGATCTTGTATGTAGAGTCACTATGAGTCGCAAGCAACTCAATAGCACATAACAACAACAACAAAAAGCACAAGTACTAATGGGTCAAAAGAAACAAAAAAGAGTATAAAGAACTCCTTTTGAAACTTTAATCATCAGAATTGAGTACTATTAATGAGTTACGGTACATCTTTTTTATTTATTTATTTTTTTTTTGGTACATCTTTTTTAAATAACTTTTTTCCCCCCTAAGTATACTCAATCTCTTTTTTTCTCTCTCTCTTACGTACAAATACTTCATACAGCTGATTTTTCTTACAGTGATTAAAAAGCACCAGGATCTTAAAAAAATATAGAATTCAATAAACATGAATTCATCTCCATTACTCTTGTGTTTTAAATTTTTAGGGAAATGCTACAATCATACGTATCATGTCAAATATTGTTATTTGCCATTAAATTGTTAGATAGTGGGTGGTAAAACCACTTAGAGTGAAAACCGTGCCTTTCTCAAATGGCAGCATTGGTTGTTATTCTGGGCTAAAAGTTCTGGATCTCTATCCTCTTCTGGATTTGGTTTTTATTAAAGTGAGTTTTGCTCAATGAATCAAATGTTATTTGTGCTTAATTTTACAAGTAGATCAATTTAAAGGACTTTTCAGGTGAAAAGTGATAAATATTAATCAGTGAAGTAATTTCTGATTAAATTTTTGTTACTATTTTAAGACCCTATGTCTTTTTATTTAATGGCCTATTTATTTCTAACATTTTCACATGCTTAAACCAAAAATGAACAAGGAGATTCAAGAAGCCAAAAAGACATGCTGAATTTACGAAGTCTCCAGATTGGAAAAACAGAAATGAACAGATTCCATATAAAACATGCAAAGGAAAGAGTAAAATACATTTAAATTCTTCATATGAAAGTACTTAACAGATTAAACTTTTTAACCCTTAGAAGCACTAAAAGATGAGATCAAATAAGGACCATTTGTGTGGTTACTGTATTATTTTTCTTCAACAGAGTTAGTGGTGGATTCAAATCATTAGAGAAGCATGATCTTTGCATTTAGCAGCACAATTCCTTAGGGAGTAGGCCATCAGAACTCCAGGAAGATCCTCAACAAGATGAACTGACACAGTGACTGTAAGGGTGGGCTCAAGCATGTGGGAAATCATGAAGATGGCACAAAATAGGGCAAGGTTGAGATCTGTTGTTCATGGGCTCACTATTGATCTCATACTTACAAATGTAGTGGGTTTGTAGTTTGAATTATAATTATTATACCAGAATATTTTTTTGTTGACACATCTTTGTGGACTTTTTGGTTGTGGTGGTGTTTTTTTGTTGTTGTTGTCTGTTTTGTTTTTGTTTTCATTTGGTGTTGTGTTTGGGATGAATATTTTTCTAAGTGGTACAGCACTGGTCTGTCTATTTGCTGTACTGAAGTAACTTGGGGTTGCTGTGCCACTGTGAATGCGGTGCCACTGGTGTGTCAAATGCCATAATGGTTACCCAGTGTGGAAAGTGCTTGGTGGAATTTCCAGATTGCTTCAGGTTGAAAGCAGGAGTGGCATTCATTGTCTTAAACACATGCTTCTGGAAACTCTATGAACATAGAGAAATGACGATAGTTACAGATCAGGGTTTAGATCTTTTGTTCATAAGGTCACTATGAGTCATGCTCAAGTCAATGGCACTTAACAACAAGGACAACATATTGATTTGGTTAGTCAGTTTCCATGGTGACTATTCTGACACATCTCATCCTTGCCTGTGTAGGCAAAGTAGAACTGCTTCATATTATTTTCAAAGCTATGGCTTATGGAAGCTGATATTCAAGCCTATCAAGCAATGGTATTCCTGGGTGAGTGTGACTCATCCACATTTTGACTAGTAGTCAAGTGCTTAAAAGTAGGAGTAGGAAGATAAACAAAAAGTCATACATACAAAAAGTGGTCTATAGAAAGCTGTATAGAGTAACCATACTAAACCAATTTTGTTTGAGATAAGAAAGAAGAAATGCAACTTTTTGAGCCACTTACTAGTTCACATTGTCATCTGTTGAACATTAAGTTCTTGGTGTGGCTCTCTTTCTTCAATTGTTTTCTTTTTCCAAAGTATTTTGAGAAGCTACCACTTTAAACCTTTCATTGGGATGTAGACATAAGTATTAAAAATTTTGAAGTGTGTTCCTTGGAGGCAAAAATGGTAAAATTTCATCTTTTATACTTTGAACATGTTACTACCAAGGCTAGTCTATTCCTTGGAAAAGGACATCATGCTTGGAAAGATAGAGGGTCAGAGAGGGAGAGGAAGACCTTTAATGAGATGAATTGACATAGTGACTTCAGCAATTGGCTCTAGTGTATCAGAGATGATGAGGATGGCACAGAATAGGGAAATGTTTCACTGGAGCTCCCTCTTAATTATCTAGTGCTGCTAGGACAGACATGTCAATCCATCTTGTTGGGGGTCTTCCTCTCCTTAGCTGACACTCCGTCTTTCCAAGCATGATGTTCCTTTCCAAACAATAGCCTCTTCTAGCTACAACTCCAAAATAAGAAAGACAAAGCTTCATCATCCTTGATTACAAGGAACACTGGTTGCACTTTTCCCAACATATATCTATTCTTTTGGCAGTCTGTGGGATATTCAGCACTATTGTCCAACACCACAACTCAAAGGCATACATACATTCTTTTTCCGTCATCCTTATTTATCATGCAGCTCTCTGACACATAGCAGGTGATTGCAAGACTATAAACTGAATCAGGCACACCATAGTCTTCAATCTTACATCATTGCTCATCAGCATTCTAGAAAGAATCCTGACAGCAGACTTGCCCCAAACAATATGTCTCTTGATTTTCTGATTGCTGGTACCAAGGGTGTTAATTGTTGACCCAAGCAAGATGAAATTATTGGCAGCATAAATCCTTTCTCCATCTGTGATAATGCTGATTGTTGGTCCTGTAGTGATGACCTTTGTTCTTTTGATGTTAATATGCAATCAATAATGAAGGCTGTAGCCCTTGATCTTCTGCAGAAAGTACCTAATGCTTTCCCAGGTGAGCTGTTTTGACTATGTGATTCTGGTGTCTTACTGGGAAGGAATTGCACTACTAATGCACAGGTATGTAGTACACATTCACCAACAGGTCCATAGGACAAAGATGGGCAAACTCTTCCCATGTGATTTACTGTCTCTGGAAAACTGCTGGAGAATTAGTTATAGGTCAAGTCCAAGTTGATGGTACACAACAAGAACAACCTAATTATATATTGCTGTATTTTTGATTTGTGGAAATAATTTTCTGATGGAATTCTTACTTTCAGTATATAAATTTTTCATTCTGATTTGGAATTGGAAAGACCTACAAATTTGAGGTATTTAGATTTGGCAGGAAAATATTTAAAGAGTCATAAAGATAAAACTTTTCATGAGCTGCTTACTAAATAAATGGGAAAATAGTTTTC
>NW_006399944.1:1799264-1807144 GCF_000299155.1 Elephantulus edwardii | reverse complement strand
TGAAAACATGAGCCATAAATGCAAAAAACGTTATAGATTCAGTGACATTAAAATGAAAGAAAAAAATATTATGACACCTAGAAAAATGCCAATTTCAATACTGTAATGTTTCAATTATTTGTCATAAAACACATTTTGGAAGACAATTTCAGGAAATTTTATTTAAAAATCTAAAAATATTGATCATATTAAAAATCCAATTTTCATATGCATTTTATAACAATTTTAGAGTTAGAAATGACTATGAAATGGATTTATATAATGTTTCTGTACATTAATATGTATCATGAATAATGATTCTGTTTATGTTTTTTAATATTTGTATAATCACAGAAGTTATTTCCTTCTGCCTTGTTTTACATATATATATATATCTAAAAATTCATTGTTGTTGAGTCAGAACTGACCTGTAACTTGATCCTCTAAAGAGGCTATAAGTTCCAAGGGGTAGTGCTTATCATCTTTCACATTGTTTCAAATTGTGTGCCTTTGGGCTGGCTGGGTAGTTCCTTATTCAGTGAGCTCAGAGCTCCCTGTATATAAAATTTCTTTTTTGTTTGCAGTGACAAAAAAAAATAAATAAATTTCTTTTTTGTTTTAGAATGAATGTTAATTTTGAAAAGAACTTTGGGGGGGATCAACAGCTTTACCATTATAGCAGCCAATTGTCAAGAAATAAATATTTCAAAAAGAAGTATCCTTTTAATGACATGTGTTTTAATTTTAATGTCAGTGTTCTCACTGACACTCAAATGTGTCCTTGTTGTCTGTTGCATAGCTACTTTATTCTTAATGCCTGACAGATACAGAAAATAATTTCATGAACTTTTGGTTTTCCTATCTATAGAATGAAGATATTATTCATATTTAATTATGATAATTAAGTAAAAAATATGTAAAGACTAATCTTAGTTCCTACACATGATTATAATTTTAGTAAGTAATGTGAAGGTGCCCTGGTGGCCTGATGTATTATTACCTGCTGATTTTAATCATAGAAATTACCTGCGGCTGCTTGATACTAAGATGGCCAATCTGCTCCTGAGCGGTCTACAGTATAGTGAGAAGGGGGTGACTTAGCTATGCGTAGCTTCTAACTTAGTGGGCAATGGGAGAGAGAGTCATTATGAGTCTTTATAGTACTAATTTTTAGATATTTTACTGCAAATCTTAAAAATCAGAGATTCAAATCATCCACCACTCTATGAATGAAGAGAAGGCCAGTCTCATTACTCTAAGAATGTCAACCTTTGAAACTGGTCAGGTCGTCTCAGGATGAGTTATGAGGAGTCAAAATCTGTTCCATGACAATGGATTTGGTTTTTGAGTTAGTATTGTTAAGGAGTTCTTTTGGCTTAGCTTGTATGGAGTGGTACCATTAATGCAAAGGGCATTCTCTGGCCATTCAACTCCACCAGCAGCATCATAGGAGAAAGATGGGGAAAAGAAATCTTTCCCTGTGATTTCTTCAAAAACTCACTGGAGGGTCTGCTATGAGGCGATTTTGACTTCACAACAAAAAGTAGAGTTGAGATATTATCCGTATGTTGTTGTTATGTACTGTAGAGTCACCTGTGACTCATAGCAACACTATGTACAACAGCTCTGAAGCTTGCCCTATTCTGAGCCAGTCTCACTGACTCCAACACATCCTCACTCATTATCCCAGTTAGTATAAAAATCCGTCTCATCTGGGGTCTTCCTCTCCGGTGTTGTTCCTCCACCCTTATGAGCATCATGTCCTCCAAGAACTGGTCCCTCCTGACTGCTTGCTCAAAGTATGTGAAGTGGAGCATCAAAATCCTAGCCTCCAAGGAGAAACTTGGTTTCATTCTCTCCAAGACAGCCTTATTTGTTTTCTTGGTGGCCCATAGTATGTATGTTCAAGGCTCTTCTCCAGCACCACAACTGAAAGGCATCAATTCTTCTCTCATCCTTAGTCATTGCCCAGTTCTCTGGACATAGAAAGTAATTGCAAAGACCATGGCTTAGATCAGGTTCACCTTAGTCTCTAAACTGACATCGTTGCTTCTCAGTACTCTAGAGAGGTCCCTAACAGCAGATTTTCCCAGTGCAATTTGTCTTTTGATTTCCTGATTGTTGGTGCCAAAAGTGTTGGTTGTTCAGCCAAGTAAAGTGAAATTAATAACAACCTTAATTTCTTCTCCATCTGTCATGGTACTGCCAGTGGGCCTAGTGGGGAGAATCTTTGTCTTCTTCATGTTGAGCTTCAACCCATATTGAAGTCTACAGTTCTTGATATTCTGCAGCAAGTACTTCAGGTCCTCCTCAGTTTTAGCAGGCAAAGTTGTGTCACCTGCATAATGTCGGATGTTGACGAGGTTTCCTCCAGTCCTGATGCCACCTTCTTCCTCATAAAGCCCAGCCTCCTGAATGATCTGTTGTGCATGTAGATTGAAAAGGTATGGAGATAAGTTGCATCTCTGACACACTCCTTTCTTGATTTTGAACCAAGCAGTGTTTCCTGGCTCTGGAGGACTGCTTTCTGGTCTGAATATAGGTTTTGCACAAGTACAATCATTGGAAGCAGGAGTGGCACCCACTTCTGTAAATAGCTTGTCTCCGGAAACCCTATGAACCTGGAGAAAGGATGAAAGTCATGCAGGTGTAGAGCACTTTTGTTCATAGGGTCGCTATGAGTCGCCAACGACTCAATGGCACTTAATAACAATAACAACATAAGTACAATCAGGTATTCTGGGATTCCCATTTTCTTCAAGGTCAGCCACAATTTGTTGATCCACGCAGTCCAATGCCTTTGCATAGTCTATGAAAAACAGATAGGCATTCTTCTGGTACCCTTTTCTTTCTGCCAAAATCCATCTGACATTGGCAATAACGTCTCTTGTGCTGTGATCTTTTCTAAACCCAGTCTATACTTTTTGCTGTTCTCTGTTGATATACGGTTACAGTCACTTTTTTATAATCTTCAGCAGGATTTTGCTTGTGTGTGATATCAGTAATATTTTTCAATAATTTCCATACTCTGCTACGTTACCTTTTTTGGAATGGTTATAAATGTGAATCTCTTCCAATCAGTTGGCCAGGTAATTGTCTTCCAGATTTCTTTACACAACCTGATGAGCATGTCTGGGGTAGCCTCTTGTTTGTTGAAATATATCAACTGGTATGTCATCTATTTCTGGTGCCTTATTTTTGCCAATTTCTTCAGAGAAGAATGTACTTCCTTCTTCATCACAATTGTCTCTTGATCACATGATGTTCATGATTCTTCTGTGTCAATCAATTTTTTTTGTACGATGACTCTGTATACTACTTCCATCTTCTTTTAGTGCTTCCTAGATCATTTAATATTTTGCCCATAGTATTCTTAAATATTGCAAGTATAGTATTATAATTATTTTTTAAAAAAATATATTCTCTTACTGCACGTATAAAATTTGTATACATTGTGCTTTACACTATCTTTCATTTTACATTATGTTTCATAGAATCATTCTCATTCATTATGATTTGTAAAATTCATCACTATTGAATGATTCCCACCATTATCTTTTCAGATCCTTGCTGGATCTTTCCTATTTCCTTTATTTGCTCTGTCCATCTACCTAGTGGTGTAACCTCTGACTTTCCCCTTGCCCATTCTCACTACTCTGCTGCCACACCTACCGCTTTGGTCCCCTCATACACATTTTACTAGTTATCCTCTGGTTTTATAATAATGGCCTTATGTGGTATTTGCCATTATAAGGTTGATTGAATTTGTTCACTCAGCATATTTTCTCTAGTCTCTCCCAAGTTATGTAATAAGTTTTCAAATTGTTGCTCCTGAGTGCTGCATAATATTCTCTCCTTTAAATGTACAACATTTTCCCAATCCATTTGATTGTGATTAGACATTTGGACTGTTCCCATGTTCTTGCAATGGTGAATAATGCTGCTGTGAATATTGGTGTACAAATCTTTGTATCTCGGTCCTAATTTCCTTTGGGTGTATTTCTAGCAATGGAATAGTGGGGTCATATGGAATTTCTGTGTTCAGCTTTTTGAGGAAACACCAAACTGTAAAACTTCTGTGAAAAACAATAGAAGACCTATATAAATGGGGAAAATGTTTCTGTTCATGTATAGTAAGACTCAATATAGTCAACATGACAATCCTACCCAAAGCAATCTACATGTTTAACACAATCCTAATACAAATACCAAATTCATTTTACAGAGGAATAGAAAAGGTAATTAACAAGTTTATTTGGAAAGGAAAGAAGTCCCAAATAAACAAAATGCTTCTGAAAAACAAAAGTGAAGTGGGAGGCATAGCACTCTCTGACCACAAAACACTCTGTATGGCTGTTATAATGTTCTATGACAGGCACATACACCAATGGAACAAAATCAAGAACTCGGAAATTAACCCCTTTATCCAATATTCAAATGATATTTGACAAGGAAACAAACCTATCAAATAAGGAAATGACAACCTCTTCAACAAATGGTGCTGGCAAAACTGGTCTTCTACCGGCAAAAAAGCTAAAGCAAGATCCACATTTATCACCATACACAAAAATCAACTCAAATTTTATCAGAGGCCCAGGGATAAAGCCTAAAACCTTAAAAATCATAAGAGAATATAGGACGAATTTTAGCAGGCTTAACTTACTATACAAAGAGGCTGATGAATATAGCCAGAAATGCACAGCCAGGAGAGTATAAAATTAATGAAAGGGACCTTTTAAAGACTGAATCCCTGTGAAAATCAAAACATTTATCCAATAGGATGAAAAGAAACCTACTGACTGGAGGTGGGGGGGATGACAAGACCAAAAAAAAAAAATAAAAAACAAACAAAAGTCCCTTGGCAATACCATCTCAGACAAGGGTCTATTAACAAAAGTTTATAGAATTCTACAAGGCTTCCAGAAGTGAAAGACTGATAACCGAATTACAAAACGGGCAAAAGATATGAAAAGACCTTTCACAGAAGAAAATATGTTTGGATGCCCAACAGACACATGAAGAAATTCTGAAAATCATTGACAATAAGAGAAATGCAAATCAAAACCACAACGAGATACCATCTCACCCCAATAGCAATGGAAAAGCAAAGCAAGGACAGCAAGCAATACACACTGGAGAGGATATGGAGAGATAGGGACCCTTATCATTATTCTTTAAGAAAGAGATCATATAGTAAATTACAAATATTTAAGAAGTTTTCTCTTCCCTGAAAGGTGGGTTAGATATAGAATCTTTGTGTGGTACTCGACTAAAGACTGAAAGTTGGAGGCTTGGGTTTACTCAGAGGCATCTCAAGATAAGCTCATGGCAACCCATTTATGCCATATCAGCCACTAAAATGTATGTGCATCACAATTATAGTTTGACACACATGGGTCACTATGAGTCAGACTCAACCAGAAAGCAATATTTTTTTATGCTAGGTATTATGACAAATGGCAGGAATAAAGTATCTTCTTCATAATAATAATCATATATTACCATGAAAAATATGAGGCGTTACTACCATCTGTAATAGGTTATAGTTTTTTAAAAGTCTTGTTGGGATGCCTATAGAAGTAGAGATAGGCGAGAATATTGTGAGGTGATGTTTTAAATTTTTCTGTGTAATATTCTGGAAAGATACTGGAAATGTAAGAAAAAGGAAGACAGCTTTCTTAACTTCAAGAATGGGCAAAAGACATGAAAAAAATTTTCACAGAGGAAGATATTCAAATGGTCAACAGACATATGAAGAAATGCTCCAAATCACTGGCAATAAGAGAGATGCAAATCAAAACCACAATGAGATAACCATTTCACTCCAGTAACAGTGGCAAAGTTTAACAAGACAGCAAGTAATAAATGTTGGAGAGGATGTGGTGAGATAGGAACTCTGTTACATTGTTGGTGGGATTGTACAATGGTATAACCACTCTGGAAGGTAATTTGGCATTGCCTCAAAAAGCTAATCATAGAAATTCCATATTACCCAGCTATTCCATTGCTTGGAATAAACCCTAAGAAAATGAGAACTGAGGCTCAAATGGAAATTTGTTCACCAATATTCATAGCAGCATTATTCACCATTCCGGAAACAGGGAAATAACCCAGATATTAAAATATAACCAAGTGGATTGAGAAGTTGTGATACATTCATACAATGGAATACTAAGCAACATGCAGGAGAAATGATTTCATAAATTACTACCTAAATTGAAAGGGACTGGAGAGCATTATGCTGAGTGAACTAACTCAGTCCCACAAAGACAAATACTGTATAAAACCATTATTGTAGAATGAGTATGAGGATCCAAGGTGATGGTGGGGGTGGAGGAAGGATGGAAACAGAGGGGTGAGCATGGGGGGGACAGGGTGTGAATCATAGGGTTGCACAGTTCGATGAGTATGTGTGGTAAAGGAAATGAGAAGGATCTTTTGTGAAAAACAATGTATTCAAACCTTGTAAATAAATCAGAATTTTATTTATTTATTTGTTTTTAAAGAAACTCTCAGGTCAAGGAAAGCTTATGTCTGATGTCAGTGGCACTGTATGGACAGAAGAATGGAGCTCTATGTGGCATGTTTTGCAAATAAGATGAACTTGTTCATCTCGGAGATGGACTTACCTGGAGTAAAGGGAAAGGGCTGCAGAATAGTGGGGGGTAAGGCTGGATACGAAAAGTGAGAAATTCTACAGTAAAAACACATAAAATTGCGTTCTGAGCATATTACATCTGTGTTTTGTCTGGCATAAAAAAACCTTTCCCCCATCCCTCCTCCCCAGACCTATCAGGTTGCTCAGTTTTCCTTTATTAGCTTTATAATTTTTACATTCCTCTGGTATTACACTGAGAACAAACAATGTAGGCTTCGATCTTTTTAACAGTTGTTCCTGTGTCAGCCATTTTTAACCACGAAGAGGGATGGTGTTCAGAGCCACATTGTGGTATGACGTAATCATGTGGGTAGAGATTTCCAGGCATTCACACAGAAGGAAATTCTGCACCACCACAGCATAGTAGACAACATTTCCTTAATTTTATAGGAGGCCCATAGCAGTTGCCTAAGATCACAAAGTGTGTATACAAAGGGCTGGAAGCTGAAAGACAGTCTTTCACTGCCTGCAATGGCTTTTTCCACTACATCAACACCTTCTGAATGAACTCCCAGGAACACTCATTCCTGGAGGAGGTGTTAATTGGTGCTTCTAGAACAAAGGGTTCTTAGGGGGCAGGGGGAGAATCTTGGAAGGACTACATGTTAAAATCGTTTTCTGGACGATTCAAAGTTCACAGTAGCACATCATAGAAGACTTAGAGAAGTCTCAACAGCAATAAAAAAATTAATATCGTTACACAGTTGAAATGATTTTTTTGCTGCTGAAGATTCTTTTCTGTTGTATGTTTTTATTTTATTTTATTATCTCTTAAGACTTTTTTTGGAACACCTCACTAGATCTTCATTTCTCAAAATTTTAGAGTCATACAAGAGGAGTTGCTGGAGGTAGCTGACATGAAGAGGCAATGATTATTCCCTAGAAAATACGATGAAGAGACTGTGAAACTTCATAGCAGGGCTTCAGTCCTGAGATTTTATTGAGTGTCACCAAACTGATGAAACATGTGCTGTGCTGAAATATGAGCTGTGTATATTTTATTTCTCATTTATTGGAGGCAGTATGGCTGACTGTTAAGAGCTTGAACTTTATGGCCAGCTAGTCCTCTCTGTGATTTTAGGAGCATTAACTGTAAAATGGGAATGCTGTTGTTAAAGGAATTCTGAATCATAGTGGCTCCGCCTGAAGGAGTGAGTGTTTTCATAGGTGTCCTTCTTCTTGTTGTTGCGTGCCATTGAGATGAGTATGACTCCTAGTAACTCTATAAACAACAGACTTTTTT
>NW_006399944.1:1791022-1798954 GCF_000299155.1 Elephantulus edwardii | reverse complement strand
TTGTCCTTTTGTGACTGGGATATTTCACTCAGCATAATGTTCTCCAGAGTCAACCATTTTGAATAATATTGCATGAGTTCCTTGTTTTTCAATTAAACAACAGACTTGAGCCCTGTCACATCCTGTGCCATCGTCGTTATCTCTGACACACTTAAGTCCATTGCTGCAGTCACTTTGTCAGTCTATGCCATCAACAGTCTCATTCTCTTTTGCTGACCCTCCTCCTTTCTAAATATGATGTCCCTTCTCAAGGAATTGCCTCTCCTAGAAACATGCACAAAGTATTTAAGATGAAGCTTCACCATTCTTGACTCTAAGGAGCACTCTGGTTGCACTTTTTTCCAGGACATATTTGTTTGCTCTTTTGGCAGTTCATGGGATATTCAGTGCTCTTCTCTAGCACAACTCAGAGGCATCAATTCCTCTGTCATCCTTGTTCACTCTCTAGTTCTCAGAAGCATAGTAAGTGATTTACATGACAATGATCTGAATCAGGCACACCTTAGTCTTCAAAGTGACAAGGTCCCTGAGAGTGGATTTTCCTTACATCTTTATGAGAGCAAATTGCTAAGTTTTTTTTTTCTTCCCACAGAGAACCTGTAGGCCCAAACTACCAACCTTTTGGCTACAAGTCAAGCATTTAGCCTTGATGTCACAAGAGCTCCTAAATCAGAATAAAAACTCACAAATCCAAATAATTTTGTAGAGATTAAGAACTGTAATACAGAATACTAAACATTCAGACTTAGTGGCACACAGTATTAGTTGTACTCAAGAAATTAAATAAAGGTAGCTTCTGTGTTAACTTGAGACTATTGGACATGATTGAAAGGTATATGGTACATGTCCTTAGACATATAAACAACACACTAATTTGCATAGTAGATATCATAGCTGCTATTTATTAAAATTTCCTATGTATAAAGCTACTGTTAGATAAATCTTGGCTGAAAGCGGGGAGTACCAGAGGAATGTCTGTGTTTCATTGATTATGCAAAAGTATTTAACTGTGTAGATCATAACAAACTGTGGCTAACTCTGAGAAGAATAGGAATCCCAGAACACTTGATCGTGCTAATGTGAAACCTATACTCAGACCAGGAGGCAGTCGTCAGAACAGAGCAAGGAAACACTGCATGATTCAAAATTGGGGAAGGGTGTTTGCCATGGATTTGTCCTATCTCCATAATTTTCAATCTATAGATTTCAAGAAATTAAATAAAGGTAGCTTCTGTGGAATAGATTTTATGGAACACATTCTATGGAACAGATTTTCTGGCAGTCTGGGCTCTTTGAGGAAAAATGTGACATCAGGATTGGAAATAGACAATCTGCATTATGCAGATGACACAACCCTGCTTGCTGAAACTGAGGAGGATCTGAAGCGCTTGCTGCAGAAGATCAAGGACTACAGCCTTCAATATGGATTGAGGCTAAATATCAAGAAAACAAAGATTCTCACTGTTGGGGCAATTGGCAGCATCATGATAGAGGGTGAAGAGATTGAGATTGTTAACAGCTTTAGTTTGTTTGGCTCCACAAGCAACACTCTTGTCACCAGCAGCCAGGAAATGAAAAGACATATATTGCGATGGGAAAGTCTGCTGTTAAGGACCTCTCCAAAGTACTGAAGAGCAATAATGTCACTCTGGAGAGCAAGGTGCACCTGATACAGGCCATAGTCTTTGCAGTCCTTTGCTATGCATCAGAGAGCTGGACAATGACTAGGGACAACAGAAAAGTTGTTGCCTTTGAGCTAGCTGTGGTATTAGAGAAGAGTATTGAATATACCATTGACTGCTAAGAGAATGAACAGGTTCATCCTAATGAGGGTTAAATCAAGCTGCTCCTTGAAGTCAAGGATTCTGAAGCTTCTTCTGGCATGCACTAGACATGTTGCTAGGAGAGACCAGTCCTTGGAGAGGGACATCATGTTTGAGAGGGTAGAGGAACAGCACAGGAGAGGAAGACCCTCGATGAGATGAATTAATTCAGTGACTGGGGTAATGAGGGTAAGTGTTTCAGAGACATTATGATTGGCACAGGATAGAACAGGGTTCAGGGCTGTTGTACATAGGGTCGCTATGAGTCGCGGGCAATTAAACATCACGTAACAACAACAACTGCAACAATAACATGTATCAGGCACTCTTCTAAGGCTTTCTACATATTATAATAGTTAATTTTGACAATGGTCATGAAAAACTTATTCTATCAGTATTTCCAATTTTTAAAGGAAAGGATCAAAGTAAATTAAGTAATTTACTCAAAGCTAATCAGGGGCAGAGTTGGGCTTTAGACCCATAACATTGTTATGGTTTTCTGTCTCTTTTATGAAAACGAAAATATATTCCAACTGAGTGGCATCCACTTCCATAATAGCTTGCCTCCAGAAATCCTATGAACCTGGAGAGAGGATGAAAGGCACCCAAGGGTCAAGGACTCTCCTTCATAGGGTCACTATGAGTCACCTGCGACTCGACAACACTTAACAACAACAACAACAACAATATATTAAATATAGGGAGCTCTGGTGGCCTAGAGGTAAGAGGCAGCACTGCAATCCCAAAAACATGCAGTTTGAGGCCACGAGCTGCTCTGCTGGAGAAGAATGGACACTCTCCTACTGTATGCCTCTGAAAACCCACTGGAGGGTGAGGCATGGGTTGGTTCCAACTCTGTGGTAAGCAACAACAACAGTCCAGGAATTGTTTACAATTGCAAGACAATACTGAAAAATATTTTTTATAAAATCCATTATGGAAACATCCAACACAATTTTCATGTGATGTTCTTCCCTCTGTTCTTTGTGCAAACATGTATTCTTCCCTGATTGTAATCAACATATACATGTTACTATGTTCTTTTTTATAATAATGAGTAAATCATAATCTTAAAATGTTTCATTTTCATTTCAGTACAAGAATAATAATTCATCAAGCAGTACAATTTAAACTGCCTATTTACTTCTGTGTTTCATTGACTATGCAAAGGCATTTAACAGTTGTGGATCATAACAAACTGTGGCTGACTCTGAGAAGAATGGGAATCCCAGAACACTTGATCGTGCTAATGCAAAACCTATACTTGGACCAGGAGGCAGTCGTCAGAACAGAGTAAGGTAACACTGCATGCTTCAAAATTGGGAAGGGCGTACGCCAGGGATGCATCCTATCTCCATACCTTTTCAACCTATATGCAGAACAGATTATCCGGGAGGCTGGGCTCTGTGAGGAGAAATGTGGGGTCAAGATTGGTGGACAATTTATCAACAATCTGCATTATGCAGATGATACAACCCTGCTTGCTGAAACGGAATAGGACCTGAAGCACCTGCTGCAGAGGGACAAGGATTGCAGCCTCCAATACAGATTGAGGCTCAATGTCAAGAAAACAAAGATTCTCACCACTGGACCAATTGGCAGCATCAGGATGGATGGTGAAGAGATTGAGATTGTACACAGCTTTAGTTTGCTTGGCTCCACAGTCAACATTCTTGGCACCAGTAGCCAGGAAATTAAAGGCACGTTGCCATGGGAAAGTCTGCTGTTAGGGACCTCTCCAAAGTACTAAAGAGCAATGGTGTCTCTCTGGAGATTAAGGTGCATTTGATACAGGCCATGGTCTTCACAATCACTTGTTATGCATCAGAGAGTTGGACAACGACCAAGGATGATAGAAGGAGAATTGACGCCTTTGAGCTGTGGTGCTGGAGAAGAGTATTGAGAATGCCATGGATTGCTAGGAAAACAAACAGATTCATCCTGGAAAGGGTTAAAACAGGTGGCTCCTTGGAGGCAAGGATTCTGAGGCTCAGTTTAACATACTTTGGACATGTTGTGAGGAGATACTGGTCCTTGGAGAAGGACATCATGCTTGGGAGGGTGGAGGGACGGCGTAGGAGGGGAAGGCCCTCTATGAGGTGGATTGATTCAGTGACTGGGATAATTGGGATGGGAGGGTCATAGACAGTGCGATTGGCACAGGACAGAGCGGAGTTTAGGGCTGTTGTACATAGGGTCATTATGAGTCACAAGCGACTTGACGGCACATAACAACAACAACAATTTATTTCTGAGGGAAGAGTTGGTGGCCTTGTTCCCCCAGGTTGCTCTACCCAGGGTTCCTATGGTCTGGCAAGCAGAGAGAGCATGGTGCTGTTTGGGCAGGTGTTGTAGTTTTCAGATGCTAAGGACTACTCTGCCTCCAGGAGCCAGGCTTGGCCAAGAGGTTAAGGCAGCTGCACAGGGCTTCAAGCCCAAAAGGACCATCGGGCCTGCGTCCCTCGGGCCTGTCTTTCATTGTTTTTGTTCAGACATTCCTCTAGGTTGTATAGCCCTGGTATACAAATTGCCGTACCGCGTTCACTTTTGGTTGCTGTGAGGCTGAACATCGTGACACTGGTGTGTCAGATGCGTTAATGCTTGGCTACCCAATGCGGACAGAGAGTGGCGTGGAGCTCCCCGATTAAAACAAGCTTAGAAGGAGGAGTGGCGTCTACTTCCATAACAGCTTGCCTCCGGAAACCCTATGAACCTGGAGAAAGGATGAAAGGCACCCAAGCATCGAGGACTCTCCTTCATAGGGTCGCTATGAGTTGTCTGTGACTTGATGGCACTTAACAACAACAACAACATTTACTTCTGAATCTACCATCAGACCTCTTGGTCTTTTCTAACTCTCTCTACTGAATGCATAACATAGAACCAAAATTAAATCAAAAGAACAAATGGATAATCCATACTGTCAATGATGAACTCTGGTTTTTGTTAATGGAAGACATGTGGGGAATCCAGCGCATAATATTTGGGTCCTTTGGAAAGTGTCTTTAGTATTTTCTGGAAGTTTTAAAGGCTAACTGGAGTTGCATACCTGTGATTCTTCACTAGGGGATCTGGTACAGCCTGCTCATACACAAATCTCTCTGGACAGTTATCATCCAGAGATGAAAGTTTGCATCCAGAAATGAAATAATGATTTATACTTGGAAGTGAGAAAGACATGGGGAAAACAACTAAAATAATACTAAACTCCCATAAAAGAGAAAGTCATTTATTTCATTTTTCACTTGAAGCCACTCAGAGTTCACCCCTCTTTTAAAATGCACCTCTATGGCCAATTATATTTTCTATCGTCTTCCTCTTCTTTTACACTAAAAATGCTGTTAATAATAAAAGTATATCCTTCTTCTATATCACTCTAAAAATACGTCTGTTACAATTCTTCAATTTCTGGATCAAGAAAACATTTTCCCCTAATTGAATCCACCTGTTGTCAAATTACAACTCCCATTTCTTCCTTCATTATAACGTGTTCTGATAGAATATGAGATACTCAGATTCATTTTATTCTTTGGACTTCTTTCTCAGGCTAAGAAATATATATATATATAGTAATGATATCTTGGTCATCTAATTTTCAATGTTTCGTAAACATAATCTAATTCTGGATCATATTTATCCAAGAAATTTAAATAAGAAATGAAAAAGGTTTTTTGTCTGAGTGACCAAAACCCAAACCCAAACTCCCTAACACTGAGCTGATTCCTAGTCTTAGCAACCCTGTTGGTCGAAGTGGAACTGCCCCATAGGATTTTCAAGGCTGTAAATCTGAAGCCAAATGCCTCATCCTTCTAATGTTGAGCAGCTTGTGGATTGAAAATACCAACTTGTAAGTTGGCAACCCAACAATTAAGACATTGTGCCAAAAGGGGTCCTTTGCCAGAGTGAAACTGGCATTAAATTTGGCATTAGAAGTCATCCCAACAGCACAGGGGCTGTTTAGGAAATTGTTCATTTTTTCCAGAGTATATTGAAGCTTGAGTTTTCTGTATCTTTCTTGAAGGACAGAGAAGAGCTTGCCTATATTTGCACACCTCTGGGAAATGATCACTGCACAAACTTTATATTTTAAAATGGAGAGGAAAGGAAAATAAAAGCAATAGCTCTCAAAAGATTTCTTTAGGAAAGCCAAAATTATAGAACTTGAGTGTGTTCTGAAATACTTGGGCTCATGCTATGTTTACATTAGGGACCCACTGATTCTCCTTGAGCCTTCCAACTTTTTATTTTAAGACCTAATGCCATTCTAAAGCTATACATTAACTGCTGAAGAATGAAATTTTACAGGATGTGCTGTGGGCAGGGTGTGGGCAGAGAAAAGCATATGTTTTCACACTTTGATTTGTTCGGGGAAAAGAGGTCTGTGAGTATAAGTTGGCATCAGCAGATAGGAAAGTCTTGGTTGGTCAAAAGATTGTTTGCTCTGTTGATTCATAATGTTTGAGTTTCTCAGACTCATGTATAATTTTTAAAAGATGTTTCACATTTTAAAGCAAACATAGAAAACTTGAGAAAGAAAGAGATGTTGAGATTTCAGGTTAAAGTTTCATTTTCATCGATTTTCATGTCTCATAGTGGCCATTACTTCAAGAACCATTCTCACTAGGGAAAGTACAACTAGAACTTCAATTTCAGTACATCCAATCACCAGTTAGTTTTACTTTAATGACTTGGTGCCATCTCAAACTTATTTGTGCTTTTCTCCCCATTAAACCTAAACTATTCTTTTCCTGTTTTCCTTACATTTATTTGTCTATAAGTTTCTAATCTCTAACAAATGAAGGCTTAGATAGTTTTTTACTTCCTCTTCCTGACATTTGTTGAATCTCCAAGCACCAATGACTCCAAGTCATTTTACTGGCACTGTCTCTCATATGCACCTATCTTCTCCCTATCATATCCCCTTATTTCTAGGAAGTAATACCCATCTGATCCAGACACATTTGAGAGACATTCTAGGATGAAGTCCTAACTTTGCCAATTTCTGAATTGATTTTAGTGAAACGGGGCTAGACTTGCCACCTCTTTAACATTAGCGTAACTATGTAAAACAATATACAGAAAGCATAATCTTTGACATGAAGCTAGACTCAAATATCATTGTTGTAGAGTTGAAACTGAGTCATATTGTACAGAAAGAGATTGTCTTTTTTTTTTTTTTTTTTAGTAGCTCTTGGGTGGTTCAAAGAATTAGAGATGTGTGAACTTTGGGTTTTCACTACAGCCTGACAACTAGGCCATGAGAGCTCCCTAAACAGGATCTACAAACGAAAGATAGGATTATTGATTGGTTTCCTTCTTGCTCCTTACCTCTTTTCCTAGCTTGCTTTCACCAATCCAACTTGATACACTCTCTGTGTGGTATCCATACTCCTGGACTTCCCAGTACTCCCTAGCTTCCTAAAGCCCTTTTACCATTTAAATATTTAGCATTACATTTTTAGCATTCTCTGTCAGTATACATAAACACTTCACTCCAAGCCCAATTTTTTTAATAGTTTTCAAAGACTAATTTATGTTGCTCCACTAAATACTTTTATTTGAGTAATGTACCTTTCCAGAGTACTGAAGAACAATGATGTGAGTCTGGAAACTAAGATGTGCCTAATGTAGGCCATGGTATTTGCAATTACTTGCTATGTATAGAGAGCTGGACAGTAACTAGGGATGATAGAAAGATAATTGATGTCTTTGAGCTGTGGTGTTGGAGAAAAGAATTGAATATACTATGGACTTCTGGGAGAATAAGCAGTTTGCTTTGGAGAGGTTGAAACTAGGCTGCTCCTTGGAGGTGAGAATTCTGAAACTCTGTCTGACATGTTTTGGGCATGTTGAAAGGAAGGATAAGTCCATGGAGAAGGAAATCATGCTGGGAAGGGTGGAGGTAAACCCTTGATGAGAAAAACTGACCCAGTGACTAGGGTAATGGGAATGGTATGTCAGAGATAATAAGGACGGATCTGAATTGAGCAAGATTTAGAGCTGTTGTACATAGGGTCACTGTGAGTCACAAGTGACTTACTTCACAGCACATAACAATAACAACAATATGCAATAAGAAAATTTGCTTTAAAAATAGTCACAAAAACAA
>NW_006399944.1:1784960-1788129 GCF_000299155.1 Elephantulus edwardii | reverse complement strand
TCCTTGCTATTGTGAACAAAGCTGCAATAAACATGGGTGTACATATATCTGCTTGGATGTCAGTTAGAGTCTCTTTTGGATATATTCCCAGTGGTGGAATTGCTGGGTCAAATGTTATCTCTATTTGCAACTCTTATTTTCAATTAATATTTTTTTAATCATTAATATGCACTGTAATCATGCATGCACATGGTGTTTTATACAGTCTTTTATTTATATTACATTTTATTCTTTTATATTGTGAGGTTTTTCTCCTTTAGAATCATCCTACTAACAACTACTTTTGTGAACGTGTGTAAGCCAACTACTTCATGCCTCATGTATAGATATCCTTATTTTAGATAGCCAACTTCTGATTTACGCATTCATACAAACTAGTATTCTGAGGGAACATGCATGCTCCTTTTTCTGAAGAATCCTCTCACCAACTTGTATACTTGGAGTATCTGCATCCACAAACAAAGTTCAATCCAGAGCCATTCATCAGATTGCAACAATCGACCCTAGTTTACAGCATAGATCATCTTCCCTTCATCTGGTCAACTCATCCTTAGTCACCTGTGGCTAAGTTCAAATGGACAGCAGCTGCAAGCTCAGGAGCCAACCCTGTTTCCCTGTGATCCAGATCTGTTTGTTTCCTCACTCAACACTAGTCCTCACATGGGACCAAATCAAGTTAGCAAGCCAGGCATCCTGATGCTCCTCAAGCTAACATCCCTTCCCTGCTCATCCACACAACTGTGCATGCTATGTGGGCAGTGCTGAAGGAGCATACTCAACCTCAGACTGTTTTTCCATTGTGTATTCCTCTCATTTCCACTCCTGTGGATCCTGGTGATCACTATGAGTTAGCACATTCCAACCTCAAAGTCTTGGAAGTGGGCTTTAATAGGCACCAAATTTACTCTACCTCAGAAGCCAAACAACTTGTGCTAGTCTTAAAAAGACAATCTCTTCCTTTCCTATTTTCTTTTCCCTTCTCTCCTTTTCTACTTGCCCTTTTTTCCAATAAGAATCTCTCCAATCAAAATCCAGTGTGGCTCCACAAATCCATTCAAATGCAAATCTCCTCAGAGAACTAGGGGAGACTCAAACTTTTCAGATGAATAAGTTCTAACACTCACTAACAAATTCTACTTTTAACAAGCTTTTCTCCAGCGTCATCTCTCTTTTTAGTGTCTCAAATCACATATAGCCCAAAGACAGAATTACAGGCATCCTATATCTACCACAGGTATTTTCTTTTAATGTACAGATTCAGTAAGATAAATCTGTTATTGTTAGGTGCCATCATAGCAACCCCAAGAACAAGGTATCTGAACCTTGTCCTATACTGTGTCAAGATTATACCCCATTCCACATAAAATTCCATGTTTCTTAGTTACACCATATTACATATTCTAAATAAAAATCTGACCAAAGAGTAATGAAACTAGAAAGAGTATAGAACTCAAAATACTAAAATAATTTTCGAAGAATCAGCTAGAAGGTCTTACCTTAACTAAACAATGAAAATTTCTGGTTTTATCCCACTACTCTGAAGTGCTACATGCCTAAAAGGTACTATTCTCATAAATGTATATGTCTATTTATAATATTTGTTTTATTTCTTTGCTACTCTACAGTGTTTTGTTGATGGTAGTCTTATAGTAAATATTGAAATCTGTCAAAATTGCTTCACCTTGCCATTTTAAGGATTGATTTGACTATTCTTGAGCCCTTACGTTTTCTGAAGGAGTTCTGGCGATATAGTTCATCTAGGAGGCTGAGCTGCTAACCCCTTTTAGTGCCTCTCTGGCAGTTCATAGTAAATTCAGACCTGATGACAATGAGCAAGTGTGGAAGTATTTTCCTGAGAAAATTTAGAGTCATCTTGTCAGCATAAACAACAACAAAAATGCTGAGATTCTGAGTAGTATTGAAATGATTATATGTATGAATTTAGTATATTTGATATTTTTATAATACTATGTATTTTAATCCAGTAGCATAGCATATATGTTCCTTACTTTGCTGTTTTCAGGCACCGTTAAATCTGCTCTAAATTATGTGGATCCCATAACCAGAAGCTTTGGTACATTTTACTTTTTTATTTGATTCCAAAAACTTTTATAATTTTATTTTTTTAATTTTGTCTGTCACCCAGTGGCTTTCAAGCTAGTTGTCAGTTTCCATGTATTTTATTTTACCTTGATCTTCTCATTATTGTTTTATGGTTTTATATAGCACCATGGTCAGAGAAGTTACTTTGTACTGTTAAATGATTTTAAATTTGTTGAAGCTTGCTTTATGACCAAAAATATGGCCTCTTCTGGTGAATGAGCAATGCATCTTTATAGAAGAAAGTAAACTATGCAACTTTGGGGTAAAAAGGGGATATATGCCTATGAAGTCATGCTGGCTGATTGTGATGTTTAGCTCTTCCATATTTTTGTTGCTCTTCTTTCTGTACACGCTGATTTTTAAAGAATGAGAAACATTTGCCCTAGGGAATGGATATGTGTGTGTGTGTGTGTGTGTGTGTGAATAGAATGACGCTTCAGCAAGCTTTGATGTGTATAATAATTCACTGAAAAAGTTTATAACCAGAAAACAAAACAATCCACATAGAATAATATGAAAATAAAAAACACATACACACACACCCCAGAATAATTGAATTTTAAATTTCAAATCACACTCATGCCAAATTCTTCCTGTTCTCCCTCCCACATTTACAGCCCTTCTTCTTTTTTTGTTTCCTTCCATCTCCCTTACTTCTTTTAACTAAGAAATAAACTTAATCTTAAAACCTACTAGTATTTAGTGAGTACTCACCATGTGTTAGTACTGAGTTTATACCTATCATATATGTTCTAGTTTAATCTCACATGATTTTGTGATTGTAGCAGCATGTCTCAAGAGGATACTGAGGATTAACAGGGAAAATAACTTTCTCTGACAGATCCTTTCTGTGAAGATAGAGCCAAAAGTGAAAAAAGAAGTCCCTGCCCCTCTCAAAACTGAAGCCAAAACAAAGGCGTTAAGGGCAAGAAGGCAGTCCTGAAGGGCATCCAGACACACACACACACAGAGACACACAGACACAGACATAGACACACACACACACACACACACACACACACACACACACACAGAGATCCATGCGTCACTCACCTTCTGGTGGCCT
>NW_006399944.1:1782954-1784860 GCF_000299155.1 Elephantulus edwardii | reverse complement strand
AGACACACACACACACACACACACACACACACACACACACACACAGAGATCCATGCGTCACTCACCTTCTGGTGGCCTGAAAAACTTCAAAATATCCCTGGAAGAGCACCCCCAGGAGAAACAAGCTTGACTACCATGCCATCATCAAATTTCCCTTGACTACTGTGTCAGTCATGAAGAAGATAGAAGATAACAACACACTTGTATTCATTGTGGATGTCAAGGCCAACAAGCACCAAATCAAATAAGCTGTAAATAAGCTCTATGATATTGTTGTGGCCAAGGTAAAAACCTTGATCAGGCCTGATGGAGAGAAGAAGGCATATGTTCAATTTGCTCCTGACTATGAGCTTTGGATGTTGCCAACAAAATTAGGATCATCTAAACTGAGTGCTTCTGGATAATTCTAATTACATTTCTTTCTCTCTCTGTCTCTCTCTCTGTCTGTCTGTCTCTTTCTCTCTGTCACACACACACACCCCAAAATAACACAAAAAAAACACCCAAAACCAAAACCAAAACGGGAAAATTTTTGTTTTCAAGCTAAAGCAAACTGTTAAGCTGTACAACTGAAGCTCTAGTGTTGGAGATCGTGACCTTTGTCACGAGTCATACCTCCTCACTCTCACTTTCTTCTCCAGTTTATACTGATACTTAACTAGTAAAAGCCTTAACATTTTTAACTCCTAAATGTTTTACAACATCTAGATAGAAGGAGAAAAGGTTAGTACTACCACTAACTTCATCTTACTTGGATCCACAATCAACACCCCTGGTACTAGCAGTCAGGAAATCAGGAGACATACTGCACTGGGAAAGTCTGTAGTCAAGGACCTCTCCAAATCACTGAGGATCAATGCCATCAGTTTGAAGATTAAAGTGTCTTTGATTCAGACCACAGTCTTTTCAACTACTTGCTAGGCTTCTGAGAGCTGGACCGTGGATAAAGATGACAAAAGGAGAATTGATGCCTTTGAGCTGTGATGTTGGAGAAGAATACTGAATACCCCATGGACTGCCAAAAAACCCAAACAGATATGTCTTGGAGAAAGTGCAACCTTATTTCTTTGTGGAGACAAAGTAGGCAAAACTTTGTCTCACATACTTGGTGCATATTGCTAGTGGAGGCTATTCTTTGGAGACATCGTGATTGGAAACATGGAGAGTCGATGAAAGAGAGGAAGACCCTTGGTGAAATGGAGTGACTACATCAATGGGCTCAAGTATGTCAGAGAGGATGAGAATGGCACAAGATAACACAGAGCTCAAATCTGTTGTTCATAGGGTCACTATCAGTAATATTCAACTCGATGACATGTAACAATGACAACAATAAAGGGTTTGTATAATCTCTGTACCTCTTTTGGACCGAGAATAACTATTACCTGAACTATTACTACATACTCTTAATGGGTGTAACTGCAACTAGTCTTTCTCTAGGAATCCGTGTCTTACAGATGATAGTAAAATTGGTAAGTTCAAAAGTCTTCAAGGCCTTCCTACTAGCTACTAGATACTTCAGTCAATAGATGGTGAGACTAGTGATTCAGACTTCCCATTGATAACTACTTCCCTGTAAGATTTTGGCTGAATTTAGAAGAGAAAATGAAGCTATAAATGTGGGAAACAATTGGGGAAATATTGAAGAGCAGATGGTAACAAGTGGAAAACCCAAACTAATTATTCTGTATTTATTTATCTGAGTGTTGACATTACAAAAATAGAATCTGAAAAATCAGTAAGATCATTACTATTTTAACTAATAAAATCCACAAATGACTTCTTTTTTAAATTTTATATTCTGAAAGTATGTTGTTGTTGTTGTTGTTATGTGCCATCGAGTCGCCTGCGACTCATAGCGACCCTATGTACAACAGCCCTAAACTCCGCTCTGTCCTGTGCCAAT
>NW_006399944.1:1768401-1782210 GCF_000299155.1 Elephantulus edwardii | reverse complement strand
CAATATGGATTGAGGCTCAATGTCAAGAAGACAAAGATTCTCACCACTGGACCAATTGGCAGCATCAGGATGGATGGTGAAGAGATTGAGATTTTACACAGCTTTAGTTTGCTTGGCTCCATAGTCAACAGTCTTGGCACCAGCAGCCAGGAAATGAAAAGGCGCATTGCCATGGGAAAGTCTGAAAGTACACATTTGGCAATTCAACATTTTTGATACATACAATTTAGTGACATCAGTGGTGTCAAACTCAAATTGTACAGCATTCATTGTCCATTTCTTCCTCACTCTAACAAGCCCACTTTCATATACAGTCAAAGAAAAGCAAGTTGACTCATGGTTCCATTTATTGTCTATATAAAAGAAAGGCTGAGACCTTAATTAATCCATGAAAATAAGTATGGAAACATTTGATATAATTTTTCACTTTGTTATGTGATTTTCTTTGAGTGTCTTTTTTGCTAAGACTGCCATATAAACATTTAATTATCATAACTGGGTTTTTTGTTACATAATTAAATACCAACTGATTTGAGTTTTCCCTTAATATAAATGCTGAAGAATGCGTTGAAGGGTAAATTGAATTTTATGTCTTTTTCCTTCATTCTCTTCTTTGTCTAGAATGAAGCAGGGGAGAGGAGTGGAAATGAATTATCTTTGGAAACTAAGCCCACTTTCGACTGATAGTCAGTTGGGAGTTTGCCCTAACCTCCAATTGAGTGCAGTATGCGTGTAAGCATGTGTATTCTCAGTCAAGATTTAGGATTTTCAGAGAATTTAAATTGGAAAAGTAAATAAACATAGAAAACCTTAAGAATTATTATCTCCACCCTTTGCTCTTTCCTTAATCTATGTAAATATATCTTTTAAGGCCATTATGTGCTAGATATATCTTTCCTAAACTTGGAAACAATGAAGTTAATGTTTTGTTTCCTTTTATGTTCCCTATTCTTTGTAAGTGTTAAATTTTAACAGGTAAGATTAAAATAAAATTACAAAGCTATACAAAGTATTTAATTGCATGCTTGAATATGAACAATTATTATGTAAAGTAGTTTCAACTGTTCTGAAACCAATGGCTTTAAGTATTCACTTATGTTGTAAGGAGAATTTTTAATCTCTTTTTTATAAACTGTTATCATAAATGTCTACCAATGGATCCTTTTCTCTGATTTTACTTTTTATAACCCCAAATCTGACCATGCTTTTTAAATTATGTGTTTGTCATCCTTGGCAGCATATTCCATGTTTGGCCATTCCTAAGCTTCTGTAATTCTTTTGAGGATTCCAAAAGGTCATTCTGTGCCCTGACCTCCTGCTAGGTGAACTGCTTTTTTCTCCCTCCAGATGTTTTCCAATTCAAAGTTTTATAGCCATAATCTGTACACAAGTCTTATATGAAAAGTGTCCAATATTGTCCAGCAGTTAAATTAGGACTCTTTCAAATTGGAGAGAAATGCTAATAAAGTCCAACTTTGTCCTGCCAGTGTTTCTTCTGGCAAGTGAGGTCTGAGAAGACTGTTTTCCCTCTAGCCATCTGTGCTTCCATAAACAATCTGCAGTGGTTTCTTTTAATTCAAATTCTAGCAGCTGGAGTGCCTTCTTAGCTCCTTTTGATGTTGTGACACCAGTAGCAGTACACTCATGAATCTTGGTGCTGCTTCTACTTTTAAGAGTTGTATCAGCAAAGACACTAAGTAAGTAGTTCACAGAAACCTCCCACAGGGGTTTCTGCAACACATGGGCTAAACTAGGGCAATTGGGACGAGATGGAAAAATAAGAGCAGTGTGTGGTTCATGTTCCCTGCCCAACTTCAAATGTTTCATATTCCTTCTTTATTGCCAAACAGGTAAATCCTCCAAGCTATTTAAAAGTTTTCAGCTGTTGAGAAATCTGCCTCTTACTGCCCTGTCCCACTACCTGTTGCTGTTGCTAACATCCAGCATCATGCTCTTCAGCCTCTTTGATTTAGTGCAAAGAAAAAGCTTTTATAGATAAATACTATACTTTATGGGGCATTTGTAGACCTTACCTTACTTAGTAAAAGTCTTTAGATGCACAGTTACTAACTGTAGATTTCATAGGACAATATATACTCTTTTATTCCTTCTGAATTCATCTAATGAGCAAAATATTTACTTTTCAGTAAAATTAGTGATCATAAACAAATTATACAACTTTCAATGCATATTTTATTTGGCATTTTGTAATTTAAACACAAATATGCAATTCAGATTTATTTACTAGCATTTCCTTACAGAAAAAGTTGTATGTCAGAATCTCTAAAATTTTAGATAAAAGGTAAATGTCAGAAAGCAAGATGTTATATAAACAAGAAGAAATTTAGGGAAAAAATCCTCCAGAGTTATTATTAGCAAACCCTTAAATTGGCAACCTGAGAGGTAGATGGAAACTAAGAACAAGATCTAGTGAGAAAACATTATGATCTTACCAAAGGTAAGAGGGTGGGGGAAAGCAATCGATGCCTCAGTAGTATAAATAGTATGCAGATAAAGAAAAACATTTTAACATTAAAGGATTTATAAGTGAGATATTAAAATTCTTAATGTAGCAAAAAGCAATTTAGGAATTGATCAAGATTTCTTGTTTTGACAGTTTTAATTTTTTTATATTAATATTGGCTTGCTTACAAAGTTCGTATACATTGTGTTTTACACTATTCTTCATTCACATTGTATTTCACACTACTGTTCATTCACATTGCATTTCATAAAATCATTTCCATGCACTATGTTTATAAAATTCATCACAATTGGACCTTGCCCAAAATTACCCTCTCTTTCAAGATCCCCTTTCAATCCTTCCTATTTCCGTCACCCTCTCCTTCTGCCCATTAAATTTTGCAGCCCTGTTGCTTTTTTCCCTTTCCCATCCTCACTCTTCTGCTCTCATCCATTCCTTTCTTGGATCTCTGTAAATATTTTACTAGTTGTTGTTATTACTATGTGTCAGCAGGCCACATGTGATTTATAGCAACCTTGTGTACAACCGATCCAAAGCCCTTCCTGTCCTGAGTCAGTCTCCCTGACTCCAACACACCCGTCCCCATTGCCCTAGTCACTATATCAATCCATCTTATCCTGTGTCTTCCTTTCATGCACTGTCCCTCTACCCTTTCTAGCATGATGTCTTTCTCCAAGGATCCATCCCTCATGGCCACATGCTCAAAGCATGTGAGATAGAGCTTCAAAAGCATAGTCTCTAAGGAGAAACTTGGTTTCAACCTCTCCAGAACAGGACTATTTGTTTTCTTGGCACTCAAGATTTCTCTCCAGCATCACAACACAAAGACATCAATTCTTCTGTCATCCTTAGTCATTGTCCAGCTCTCTATGCATAGCAAGTCATTGCAAAGACCATGGCCTGAATCAGACATATCTTAGTCTCTAGACTGACTTCATTGCTTCTCAGTACTCTTGAGAAGTCCCTGACAACAGATTTACCTAATGCAATTTCTCTTTCGATTTCATAACTGCTGGTGCCAAGAGTGTTGATTGTGGAGCCGAGCAAGTATGAACTATTAACAACATTGATCTCTTCTCCATTTATCATGGTTCTGCCAGTTGGCACATTGGTAAGAATCTTTTGTTATGCTTCTATTTTTATAAAATGATATTATTCAGTATTTATCCTTGTGAGACTGAGTTAATTCACTCAGCATAATACTCTGCAGACTCTCCCAAGTTATGTAATATTTTTCAAAATCATTACTCCTGAGTGCTGCATAATATTCCACTGTGTGAATGTACCACAATTTCTCAATCCATTGAATTGTGGTTGGACATGTGGGCTGTTACCATGTTCTTGGGATGGTGACTAATGCTGCTATGAACCTTGGTATACAAACCTCAATTATAATTTCATTGGGGTTTATCTACGTAGTAGTGGAACAGTTGGGACTTTTGAGGATACACAAAACTGCCTTACAGAGTAGTTGTACCATTTTATAATCCCACCAACAGTATCCCCACTTTTCTACATCCTCTCTAACATTTATTCTTACTGCCCTGCTAAACTTTATCACTGTTATTGAGGATGAGATGGTATCTCATTGTTCTTTTGATTTGCATCTCTTTTATTGCCAGTGATTTGGAGCATATCTTTATGTGCCTGTTGGCCATCCAAATGTCTTCATCTGTGAAATCTTTCCATGTCTTTTGCCCATTTTGTAATTGGGTTATCAGTCCAAACTTTTGTTATAAGAGAGTATTGCCAAATGTTTTTTTCCCAGTTGGTAGGTCATGGGGTTGTACAATTTGATGGGGAGGGGGCATATTGAGGAAAATTGGAAGAATCTTGTCTATTCAAATTTTATAAATAAACTGGTATTCTTGGAGGCAAGGATTCTAAGACACCGTCTAACATACTTTGGACATGTTGTAAGAAGAGACCAGTTCTTGGAGAAGGACATCATGCTTGGGAGGGTGGAGGGACGGCACAGGAGGGGAAGGTCCTCTGTGAGGTGGATTGCTTCAGTGACTGGGGTAATCGGGATGGGTGTGTCAGAGACAGTGCGATTGGCATAGGACAGAGCAAAGTTTAGGGCTGTTGTACATAGGGTCGCTTTGAGTTGCAAGCAACTTGACGGCACATAACAACTACAACAACAACAATAAAAAATTAAATGTTCTTGATAAACAAAGAGATATTTAATCTTTAGAAAGTCCCATTCATCAATTTTATCCTCTTCAGATTGTACATTATTGGCTATATTTATCAGCCTCTTTATATCATGTACTATTCTTTCTAAACTTGATCTCAGCTTGTCTCTTATGAACTTTAGGGTTTGGGGCTTTACTCCTAAGTCTCTGATTCACCTTGAGTTGATTTAATGTATATTCTGAGATGTAGATTCTGTTTCAGCTTTCTTCAGGTAGCCATTCAGTTTTGCCAGCACCATTTGTTGAAGATGTTGTCATTTACTCATTTGATAGGTTTTATTTCCTTGTCAAATATCAGTTGACCATAGATAGCTGGGTCTATTTCTGGGTTCTCAATTCTGTTCCATTGGTCTATGTGCCTTTAATTGTACCAGTACCATGCTGGTTTTGTTCCTACTGCTGTGCGATAGGTTTTTTTGTTCAGGGAGTGCTATGCCTCCCACTTCATTTTTGTTTTTCAGAAGTGTTTTGCTTATTCAAAATCTCTTTCAAATAAACTTGATAATTTCCCTTTCAATATCTTTGAAAAATGAATTTGGTATCTTGATTGGGATTGCATTGAACATGGAGATAGCTTTTGGTAGGATTGGCACTTTTATGATATTGACTATTCTTATCCATGAATAGGGCACATTTTTCCATTTCTTTAGGTCTTTTATTGTGTCTTGCAGAAATATTCTGTAGTTCTTTTGGTATAGGTCTTTTGTGTCTCTGTTAGGTTCATTCCTAAATATCTCAATTTGAGGTTGGCTATTGTAAATGGTATTGCTTTCTTGGTTTCCTTCTCTGGGTTCTATTTATTACTGTAGAGGAATCACACTGATTTTTGGATATTGATCTTGTATCCTGCTACCCTACTAAATTGGTCTGTTAGCTCTAACGGGTTTTTTTGTGTTGGGGTTTTTTATTTGTTTTGTATTGTTTAGTCCTTGGGGTTTTCTGTGTATACTATCATATCTGCATATAGGGAGAGTTTAACCATCTCTTTGCTGATCTGGATGGCTTTTATTTCCTTCTCTTGTTGTACTGCCCTAGCAAGTACTTCTAGTTCAATATTGAATAGATGTGATGACAATGGACATCCTTGTCTGGTCTCTGCTCACAAAGAAAATGCATTTGGTCTTTTTCCATCAAGAATGATATTGGCTTTTGGTTTTGTGTATACATTTTTTGCATATTTGTGTATACATGTTGAGGAAATTCCCTTCTATCCCTGTTTTGCTGAGTCTTTTAATCAGGAAGAGGTTGTTGGATTTTGTCATTTATATCTTCTGTATCAATTGCTAGGATCATATGGTTCTTTATTTTTTTGCTTGTTTCTTAACATGGTGAATTGCATTATCTGATTTATTATTAAATTGCTTATTTGATTTGTTCTTATTTAATTTAATAGATTAGTTGATTTGATTTACTATTTTTTCATTGAATTGGTCAATTTTTTTCCTTAGGTTGAACCATCCTTGCATACCTATTATGAATCTATGGTGATTTTTTTTTAATATGCTTTTGGATTCTTTTCGCTAGGATTTTGTTAAGGATTTTTGCATCTACTCTTATGGGAGATATTGGTCTATAGTTTTCTTTTTTGGTAATATCTTGGCCTGGTTTTGGTAGTAGGGTTATGATTGCTTCATAAAATGACTTGTGGGAGTGTTCCTTCTTTTTCTATTTTTGGAAAGAATTTATGTAGACTTGGTGATAAATCTCCATATGTTTGGTAGACTTAAACCATGAAACCATCTGATCCAGGATTATTAATATTGTGTGTGTGTGTGTGTGTGTGTGTGTGTGTGTGTGTGTGGAGTAAGCCAGTTCCTGCTTTTGTTGATGGTTTCAATTGTTTTTTTCTGTTTTCTATCTCATTGATTTCAGCTCTTGTTCTTATAATTTCCTTTCTTCTATAGACAGTGGGGTTAGATTGCTGTTCTTTTTTCTATTTGATGAAGGTGTTGAGTATGATCCTTAATTTTGCTTCTTTCTTCCTTTTTCTTGTGTTTACCTATTGCTATGAACTGCATGCACCCTGAGGACTGCCTTAGCTGCATCCTAGAGGTTTTGATATGTTGGGTTTTCATTATCATTGTTTCCAGAAGTATTTTACTTCATTCTCTATTTCTTCTATAATCCAATCTTGTTCTAGTAGAGTGCTATTTAGCTTGCATAGTGTTATTTATCCTCTTGTGATTAATTTCTTGTTTCATGGCAGTTGTGGTCTGAGAAGATACTTTGTATTATTTGATTTTTTTTTTTTAATTTGTTGAGGCTTGCTTTGTGCCCTGAGTTGTGATCCATTCTGGAGAATGTGCAATGTACATTTGAGAAGAAATTGAATTTAATTTTATTTGGTTGCAGTACTCAGAATACATCCAAAGTTGAGTTGGCAGTATGTACAGTTTAGGGATTCTGCATTCTGCATCTTTGTTAAATTTCTTTTGAGTTGACCTACCTTTTGGTGAGAGTAGCATGTTAAAGTTTTTCTACCACTATAGTGGTGTTGTCTATATCATTCTTCAATTCTGTTAACAGTTGTTTTATGTATTTTACAGGTCTATAATTTGGTTCATAGATGTTGACCAAGGTTATATCTTCTTGGTCTACTGTGACTTTAATCATTATATAGTGCCCATCCTTGCCTCTATGCTGATTTCATTATGAAGTCTATTTTATCAAAGAGTGGTATTGCCATTTCTTCTTTTCTGTGGATGACACTTGCTTGGTATATTTTTTTCTCTGCCTTTGATTTTGAGTCTATCCTCTTCCTTTCTTAAATGTATCTCTTGTAGACAGACACATGGATGGGCTTTTTAAAAAAATTCATTTGCTACTCTTTTTCTCTTGATTGACACATTTACTCTATTCACATCAAGTGTGATTATTGAAAGGCTAGGTTTTATAGTTTGCATTTTGCTATGTTTATTTTTCCTTTTTTTCTAGTTACTATGGTACATTCACTTTCCTTAGGTATCTCAGTATGAAAACTTCTCTTAAAAGTTCTTGTATTATTCACCAAAGCAAGAATATGGCAACAGCCCAAATACCCAACCACAATGGTATGGATTGAAACATTATGGTACATAATGGAATGCATGCAGCCTACAGGAGCAATGATTTTGTAAATTACTACCTAACATGGGAGGAGCTGGAAGGCATTATACTAAGTGAACTAATTCATTTTCATAAAGACAAATACTGTAAAAGACCATTGTAGAGCAAGAAGCCAAGAAAGGGAGGGAGGATTAAATATAGAGTCACACAATTTGATGGGTGGAGGGAGGGATTGGGAAAGGAAAGGTGAAAACTCTGGTGTGAAAAAATAATGTATATGAACTTTATGAAATTTGTATGTAAACCAGTATAAAAGAAAATTTAAAAAGTTTGTGTAAGTTTGTCTTGTATTTACAGATTCCTTAAGATCCTTCCTTTCTAAAATCAGCTAATTTCTCCTTCATATTTTTTTTGGAGAGCTTTGCTGGCTACAGGATCCTTAGTTAGAAACGGCTTTCTTTCAGTTTTCTGTATATATTATCCTGTTGTCATTTTGCTGAAAAATCAAAACTTAATGTAATTGCTTTTCCTTTGTAGAGGATTCTTTGGTTTTTCTTATGCTGCTTTTAGTATTCTATTCTTATGTTTGATTTTGGAGAATTTGACTATGTCTTAATATTTTTCATTTTTGGTCTATTATATTTCATGTTTGCTGGGCTTCTCAATGTGAATTTCCTTATTCTTCATAATACCTGGGATGTTTTCTTCTTGTAGTCCTTCCACAATTTTCTCAGTAATATTCCTGGCCCTCTCATATTCTGGAATCTCAGTCATACATATATTGTTCTTTTTAGTGTCATCCCACAATATTCTAACATTTTCTTCATTTTCTTTATGTCTCCTCTGATTTTTCTTGTATGTTTCCATTGAGGTTCTTGTCTTCCAGCTCTTTTACTCTCTGCTTCACGTATTCTATTTTACATTTTTGTCCCTCCAGCATGTTAGACACTTCTGTCATTTTGATCTTAAGTTTCTGGATTGCATTTTCATGCTTTTCTGTTATTTCCAGTACTGTGTTGGCTGTACCCTTTCTATCTTGTGATGATTTTTTAAGTACTTTTGCCTCTTTATCTATGATTTCAATTATTTCTTCCATCTTTTGCATTTTATTCCATAATTGTACAAGTTTCTCTTCATCAGTATGCTTCTGGTTGCGGTTTCCATTGTTTTTTCTGTCACTTGCACCTTTTTTTCTGTAGTATTGTTCAAATAACTCCTCATCAATATATTTTTTTCTGGTTTTCTACTTCTAGGGTATCCCCTTTATTTGTGACTTCCATTGTTTCTTCCATCATTTGTACTTTATTTCTTAGCTGTTTGAATATCTTCACGTCAACATATGTTTTCTGCCTTCTTAACTCTGGGGTCTGCAATATTCTCTCTTTTTTTTTTTTTAAAAAAAAGGCATAATTTGTTTTTTTCAGTATTTAAAATTGCCTGCTGCTTTCTTCACATTATGTGAAATTTTTCTTGATAAGAGTTAGGCTTTTTCTATTGTGCTTGCATAAGTTTACAATAGTTCTTAATGGTGTTATTGATAAATTACCAGCTAAAAATGTTCAATTTATGGGGTGAGCCACTCACTCTACTGATAATTCTTTCTGGGAAAATTTGCCTATTCTGAAGTTCTTCAGGTTCTCTCTGTTCTGCACTACAGCCCTGCAGCAATCTTGCCTTAATGTAGTACCCTGTCCCAAACCCTACTGTCCTTCTTCGACTATAGAGTGTCTGAGTGGTGTGAAACCAGGTGCTCCACAGGGACAGTTTCTGTCCAGGAGGGTTTCAAGTCAGCTCTCTTTTTTAAAAATCAACTTGCCAGTTAAAAGTCTTTCCCCTCCTTGTGGCTCTCTGTTCCAATCTTTCTTGGCCTATTTGGCCCCTAGGATGGCCTTGCAGCCATGAACGCAAGGATCCCCAAATGGAGGAACCTTGCCCCAGGGATGTTTCAGTTCCCTGTCTCCCCATAAACACCAAAAAGTGCTGTCTCTGAGGAGCAGTGTGTCAACTGATACCAGTTTTAAAAAATTCTAATGTCTCAAGATTGGAAAGAAACTGTGTTTGGTCTTAATCTTTTTAATATCCAGATGTTTTGCTTTCATGTCAAATTATATTGCTAAACTTAGGAAAATATGTTTTCCTGAATTCAATCAGGGAAAAATAATAAACTATTTTTTCTTGAAGAAATAAAACACTTTTATCTTTTGTAAAACACCAAAGAATGAAATAATTTTTATAAATAGTATTAAATATCCAGTACTTCATTCCAAGAACCCACTACTACTAATTAGAAGATCTTTGGGATTAGTGTTCACCTCATTTAGGGTCACCATGATAACTTCTCAATAAATAGATAGAAAAGTAAGGAAACAAATTTATCATATTTAAATAGCATTGAAAAAGCAAATGCTAATATCAGGAATTCAGGCTCTACCAGTTTCCACTTGAGCAAGGCATCTGGTAACTGCTGATTTCTTTATCAATAAAGTAAATTATCTGTGGAGATAGTTTTAAATTCCCTTACAACATTGTTATAATGTGATCTTTACACAGAACAAGATCATGAAATAAATATTTACTGAAAACTTTGCTAGTATCATACAGAATTACTTCAAACAGAGTATAATGGGGTAGGGAGAGAGTAAACCTTGAATAAACAAACTTAAATAAATATAGTTAGTAAATAGTAGTAAAATTTTTCAGAGAATATGGGTCTATCTAGATTGGGCCTTTCGAAGTATGGGCAATATATTGAATGACCCAGAAAACATCAAAAGAAGATGGAAGGAACACACAGAGTCACTGTACCAGAAAGAATTGATTGACAATGAAAAATTTCAGGAAGTATCAAATGAATAGGAGCCAATGGTAATGAAAGAGAAAGTGGAAACTTCATTGAAGGCATTGACAACAAATAAGGCCCTAGCAATCCATGGGATGCCAATTGACTCGTTTCAATTAACAGGTGCAGCCTTGGATGCACTCACCAATCTATGCCAGGACATTTGGAGGATGATTGTCTGGCCAATGGATTGGAAGAGGTCCATTTTTGTTTCTATTCCCAAGAAGGGTGATCCAAATGAATGTGGACATTATCAAACAATATCATTGGTATTATATACAAGCAAAATACTACTAAAGATCATTCAAAAATGGCTGCAACAGTACAGAGATAGGGAAATTTCAGAAGTTCAAGTGGGATTTAGAAGAGGCTGTGGCACTAGGGATATCATGCTGATGTCAGATGGATGCTGGCTGAAAGTAAGGAATACCTAAAGAATGTCTATTTGTGCTTTATTGACTAAGCAAAGTATTTGACTGTGTGGATCTTGACAATTTGTGGCTGACATTGAGAAGAATGTGAATTCCAGACCACTTTATTGTGTTTTGAGGAACCTATTCCTGGATCAGGAAGCTTTTGTGTGAACAGAGTACTGCATATTTTGGAATTGGGAAGTGTGCATCAGGGTTGCATTCTATCTCCATCCTGTTCAATCTATGTTATGAGAATATTATCCCAGAAGATGGACTGTGTGAAAAGGAATGTGGCATCAAGACTGGAAAAGGAGACTCATCATTAATCTGTTTTATCAGATGACACAACTTCACCAGCTGAAATGAGGAAGACTGGAAGCACTTGTTGTGAAAGGTCAAGGAATGCAGCCTTTAGTTTGGATTGCATCTCAATATCTAGAAAACAGAGATTCTTACCATTGGACCAATAGTCAGTGTCATGATGAATGAAGAGAGTACTGAAACTGTCAACAGCTTCATCTTGCTTGGATCCGTAATTAACTTGGTATGAGCAGTCAGGAAATAAGAAGACATATTGCACTGGGAAAATTTTCAGTTAGGGACCTTTCCAAATTATTGAAGAGTAATGATGTCAGTTTGAAGACTAAGGTGTGTCTGACTCAGGTCATAGTCTTTCTGATTACTAGCTATGCATCAAAGACCTGGACCATAAATAAGGACAATAGAAAAAGAATTAATGTCTTTGAGCTGTGGTGTTAGAGAAGAGCAATGAACATCCCATCGATGATCAAGAGAATGAACAGATATGTCTTGGAGAGGGTGCAGTGGCAATGGCCTTTGGAAGCAAGGAAGATGAAATTTCACCTCACATACTCTGGAGATATTACTAGGAGGTGCTATTCCTTGGAGAGGATATTGGAAGGGTAGAGGGTCAGCGAAGGAGAGGAAGACCCTCAATCAGATGGATTGACACAGCGACTGCTGCAATAGGCTTTTGTGTGTCAAGAAATGTGAGTACGATGAAGAACAGGACTGGGTTTAGATCTTTAGTTCATAGGGTTGCTATGAATCATACTTGACTTGACAGCACCTAACAACAACAAGTACGCAATATTTCTTCCATAATTTAAAGTATAAATTAAAGGAAAATTTATGTGAAAAGTGTTACTAGGAAATAGAAAAGAGAGTAAAGGCACAGAGGAACTGGAAGAAGACATTATTTGATCAGAAAACACTAGATGAGAGAAGACAAAGGGGGTGGGATGTCATGGAGGAAATTAGGAGAGTGTTAAGGAGATTTGGAGAAGAGGCATTGGAATTGGAACTAAGATGGAACTTTTTGTATCAAAAGTAGAGTCAGAAGAAAATATTTAAATTTGAAATGTATTTTGTGGGTAGGAATGAATTATTTTTTTAAATGAAGGAAGTAATTTTTAATGCAAAAAATGTATATTAAACATCAAAAAGAAATTGCATTTATCTGAAAAAGATTGCTAATTTAAGAAAATATTATAAAATAATTTTTTGAGAACAGATTTTAATAAATTAAGGAAGATGATATAGCACTTTTATTCTTCACATTTGATCTCAATATTGTAACTTTATCACATATATGTTGTTGTGTTTTTGTTTTTGTTTTCATTTTTTAAATTTAGTTTGTTTATTTTTCATTTCAATGAACATCTACAGAGATTTTGGAATTCCATTCATTCATTGTTGCACCCTTCTCCCCGAACAAGCCCCGCCCCCCCCGTTTGCTCCTCTCCTTGAAAAGCAAAAGAAAAACTCCCTCATTGGTACACAATCCCCCCGCACCTCCCCAAACCCCACCCCCTATCCCCAAATATAATCCACTCTACAGCCCTCATGAATTTTTATGAAAAGTGAGTGACCAGGTCATATCAAGAGCACGTCTCAAAGTCCCTGCTTAAGCAAACAGGAAATGAAGGTACTGTTGACTGGAATGGGAAACAGGTAGAGAGATCTGTGCACTGAGTTTGACTGCTGAGAGATCAACAGGAAATGTGTAGAACTTAAAGGTAAGTCTAAGATGTTGTTGTTGTTGTGTGCCATCGAGTCATTTGCAATTCATAGCGACCCTATGTACAAGAGCTCTAAACACTGTTCTATCCTGTGCCAACCTAGTCATCTCAAATGCACGTATCCCCACTGCTCCAGTCACAGAATCGATCCATCTCATCGAAGGTCTTCCTCTCCTTTGCCGCCCCTCCACTCTGCCAAACATGACGTCCCTCTCCAAGGACCAGTCCCTCCTTTCAACATGCCCAAAGTATGTCAGACGAAGCTCCAGAATCCTTGACCCCAAGGAGCATTCCGGCTTCACCTTCTCCAAGACAAACCTGTTTGTTCTCCTAGCAGTCCATGGTATATTTAACACTCTTCTCGAGCACCAAAGCTCAAAGGCATCAATTCTCTTTCTATCACCCCTATTCACTGTGCAACTCTCTGATGCATAGCATGTAATTGCAAAGACTATAGCCCAGATGAGACGCACGTTAGTCCAGCCTGATGTAGTTGCTCTTCAGTACTCTTGAGAGGTCCCTCACAGTCGACTTTCCCAATGCAATTCATCTCTTGATTTTCTGGCTCCTGTTACCAAGAGTGTTGATCGTGGAGCCAAGCAAACTAAAACTGTTAGCTATCTCAATCATAAAAATATATTGACAGTATTTATTATAATATATTGTCTAGGATACAATAGAAATTTTAGAATCATTAAAGAAATAAGAGCATCCCAGGACCAGCTTAATTCTCTTTCAAGAAGTTAGTGAACATCTGGCTCATTAGCATGGCTCTCTCTCTCTTTTT